>NC_040025.1:4328084-4340817 GCF_000972845.2 Larimichthys crocea
TGTGTCCCCCCTTAAATGGATGCTATGAAAAGGACTTTTAAGCCTTGGAGGGTCTTCCCGTTATGTCTCCTTAATAGATCATAAGACAAAACGTGCCACCTTCCTAAAAACTGCTATAAAAATACTATATAATAATATTTTTTTCCACTTTAAACACGTCAGTCTTTTAGAACTACTTCAGCCTGAAATATACATATCAAATATTAATTATATTTTTTGGTTTTTAACCCTTTAATGCCAGTATGTTTACATAACTCTGCTGGTTTTTACTTAAAAAAAACAAAAAAACTAAAATAATTTCCATAAATACATTTCATGACTAATGGCTAACTATTGTTATTAGGCCCTAAGATGGGTCAATGATGGCAGCAACATTAATTTTGATGCATTGTGTTGTGTTATTTTTACTGCTGTTGAAGCCCTAGAAGCATGTAAGGTCATTTATGCTTATTTGAAATGTGTTAGATGCTGATGCGCATGTACTTAAATGTAAAAGAAGTGTTTGTGCATTCGTGTGCAATGTATGTGTAATAATAAGGGGATCAGAAATTTAATTCTTATAGTTATTGCTGGTTAATTCTGTGTCGGAGCAGACAAAGTTCTTGAAATGGGGCGAATGAAGAGCTAGGAAGTTCACATTGATAATATAGTGTGCAGGCTTTTGATGTCCATCATCATCGCTGCTCGTGGCTGCTTCATCTTGTGGTCATCGCTGACATGTGGAGCTGTACCATTGAGGGCGGTAGGAACAAAATCTAAATTGAAACCAGCCATGGCGAAATATTTTTATTTTATTATTGTTTCTTTTTTTTTTTACATTAATGCTACTTGGGCCACTGGACCACAACTAAAAACTAAGTGAACTGACGTAATAACTAAACTCAAGGCTAAAGATATCTTAACACTAAAGGAGTACTCGGTCTAATAACCTCAAGTGACTTCATGTAATGGAAACTAGACTAAACAAAGACTACTGCAGACTGGTAAGTGATAATGAAAGTGTTGGTACAACAGAGGATACATTACTTTTTGTATGGAGTACTGAATGAACATTCCTAATTTCTAGTTACTGCAGTTTTGACAGTTTCATCTCAGTTGATTGTATTTTTTTCACTTTCCTTGAATCAGTGTTGTGTGTTTGTTTGGACTGGAGGTCTCACTTCTCTTTTTACAGTTGCTAACACCAATGTCCTCATCGAACCCAGTAAATTAATCGATCATAGAACTGTACTTGTACTGGGCTGTAAGATACTGTAGTACTGGACCTCGGATCAGCAGGTGACATAAACATAGGTCAATTGGGGAAATTCCAGTAATGGCTGATGCTGTGGACTACTTCTACCGATCTCTGAATAACTATGGAAATAGAATGATGAGTGGAAATGCATAAGTAAAGAGTTTTTTGTTCCCATATCCATGACCACCACACATGCTGAATTTCATCTAATAGACATCCTGTAATTTTTATGCTGCTCTGGAACCCCAGCATCTTTGACCACATCCTGGATTATGTGAACAGAAAATCTTATTTGTGGTGGAATTATAAATTAAATTATTGATGAATGGCTGACTGTCGCACAGTGTGGTAGGTCGAGGTCAACAGATCTACACGAGTGGGCTGACTGTGGTGGTTGGCTGTAAACAAGTGAAAGAGGTTTTGCCTCTGGGGTTGCAGATGTGGTAGGTCCAGTAGTTCTCAGCAGAAAAGGACCACACAGACATCCAAACCACTGATGATCACACTTTGTGACAAGACGTGGATCCATTAATCAAAAGCTTTTCTATCAGACTCATCTTACAACTTCTCTAACAACTGAACTGTATATCGAACCTATTTCTCTTTAAGCCTCAGCCTTTTAGCCTTGTCATTGTGAGGTGTTAGCCTCAACACAGACATTTTTAATAGCTGTTGTGAAGTTCAAAGTCTTTGGCTCTCGTTGTCGCCATGTTGGCAGTCCTGGCCATCTAAAATCAGAAAAGATTGGATCATCAGTCGACCTAAGGTGGGTTAGGGTCTTCGTAATGGCACCCACTTGTCAATCAAAGCGGCCACACCCTTAATTATGCATAACTTGAAGCCTAAATGTTATTTGAACAGGCCAAACTCGGCCCAAAACTCAGACTTGATTACTGCAACGCACTTCTCATTGGACCCACAGTAAACACCTTCAGCAGTTACAACAAGTCCAGAACAGCGTGCTAGGATCCTGATGAGAGTATGAAATCAGACACATCACCCCCATCCTTCACTCACTGCCTGGCTTCCCATCTCTGCTAGATTTCAGTTATAAATCTCTCTTCTCACTCACCAGTGCATCTATGGCAACACACCATCTACCTCAAAAAACTGCTTATCCCACAAACCCCTACACGATCCCTCTGCTCCCAAAAACTCTCCTTTGCCCGAGGGACCAAGCTCAGCACCATGGGGACAGAGCCTTCTGTTACGCTGCACCCCGCCTTGGACTGCTCTTCCTGACCATCTGAGGGCATCACAGACCCTTGAAAGTTTTAAAAAAGGACTTACTTTCCTTTTTTCCACATCATATCGTTTTTTACGTTATTTCTTTGTTGTGATATACAGTACTTGTTGCTTTGTGTGCGTATATTATGTGGTGTATTGTAGCACTTTGAGATTTGCTTCAAATGTAAAGTGCATTAAATTAAATGTATTATTCTTATTATAAAGCAAAACAAAGTGTTTCGCAAGATTATTTTAAGATTATGATAAAAATGCAGTAGTAGCAGTTTAAATAGTTCATAATGTATCGTGTTGTGCCACAATAACCTGTTTTCTTGACATCCTTTGAAATGTGTATGTTGTGATGTCAAACAGTATGTAGCACTTTGACTGTAAATAGATTTGGAGTCCCAAGTAAATAATGAATACACTTTTCATTTCCAAATTTAAATGGCAGTAAACCTTTGAAGTTTCTAAAAGTAGGACTTTGTACTGTAGTGGGCCAGCCTTGTGGTATCTGATCTCATCCTGCTTCACTGTTCCAAGGGATAAAAACACAGAATTCAATAAATAACAGTACTGGGTGACCAGTGCGGTAGTTGGTAAGCAGACCACACAGAGGATGAACCCACTGATGAATGACAGGTACTTACTGTGGATTCTTAAGTCACAGGCGGTCTCAGTCTACACCACCCTCTTAGCGCGCATCTGTGTGCATGGGCCGTGTGTGATATTTTTGGTTGTGTGACTCACCCTCAACACTAGCAGCCGAACTGGATCGTGGCTTGGCTGTTAATGACAGTGAATAGTGCTGTTACAACCACAGCTATGGATACACGGGCATCAGGACACTGCTATAGAAACTCTGTGTGTAAAGCTGCACTACCAGAACAGTGTGTATTGACTCATAGATTCAGTCGGGTGTGATGTTTTTGAATGTAAAATATCTTTATTCGACCTTTTCTCAAAATGTGTTTCAGAACAGAAATCGTCATCATGGTGAGTTGGAATACTATTCACAAATAGGAATTAATTCGACATAATTTTTCAAATCAAAATCAGCATGTCATCATAATTCATGAAAAGCAACAAGCCTCTTTCAGTCTCTGTCCACGATCAAGCAACTTTTATAAATAGACTTTTACTTTTATACATTTTTGGGTGTTGAGATTTCAACAAGCAGTCATCCATTGTGAGTCAAGATTGAATCTGAGATGTTAAGTCTGATGTGACGAAACAACAATCATCATACATCATACCAAAATACATAAAGTAAACCGTAACGAAAGGAAAGATTCTGTAGTTAACACGAAACAAAGATCTCATCAGAAGTACTTGACAAATATCAGTATATCATTCTTTTGTTATACAAAACAAAAACTGATTCTTCTTTTTTTTTTTTTCTTCTTTTTTTTTTCATGTTAACACATGAGCATTGATGGTATTTTGGCAACATCTGCATTTCAGGAGTTAACAGAAAGTCAACTATTAACATAAGTCACTAGACTTATTCATCTTTGCCCCCGGCCCGGCCCACCCCCAACATTATGTCTTATACATGATATTGCATGATAAAAACTATGGTGAAATCCTTGACACATCAATGACATATTACATATCAGCAAACATTTTAGATTGCTGCTAGAGATTGGAAATGACTTATTGATCGTCTCTGTGTCCTTTTTATTAGCTTTTCTTTTTTTTTTATGTCTTTATGTTCTGATATGAGGTGAATTCAGCTTTGGAGTCTAATCACAAACTGAAATAAGGAAAATCAAGCACTTTTTAAACTCTACATTCAAAATGTTTCCCCAAATTCGGTTAAATAATCAGGGGGATTTTTTTGTTTTGTTTCAGCTGTTTGACTTGAAACTGAATTGACCTCAATCTCGCAGTAAAACCCACCTAGCTTCGAGCTCAGTCAGAGCAGAGTATGTAGTCTTTAGTAGAAAAAAACTACAGTGTCACTACTTGTTTTGCTGGTTCTGCACCACATCTGAATTAAATCAAGAGTTCTTAGAGGCACCTGGAGTGGTACAAATATGTGCTCATCAGGGTTAAGGTATTGTCAGTTCCTTGTTAAGGTATTTTTCAGTTCATCGTCAAGTCCTCAGGAACAGAGTACCCGGAGAGGAGGACCAACAATGATCACACAAGTAATGAAGCTTGGAAGCCTGACGTGACCCCTAGGTCTCGGGCTTTTTTTCTTTGTTGTTTTCTTTCTGTAGATTTGTCGTGAAATATGTCCTGGGCCCGTGAAAGTATTCCCAAATGAGAGATGCATGTCTAAATCACATATGTACTACAGTATATGAGAGACATTACCGCCATTTATACCATTAGATATAAAAAGAAATCACCATGCTTAGTCTCAGCAAGGGCACTGATTTTCTCAAACTATCATGTACATATCAAAAGCAAAAACATTTCTTGCAATACCAAATGGATGAGTCTGTGATACTGTTTCAATTGTTTGTATCATATTTTTCAAATGCTCGCACAGTTACTTCAAGGTTATAGTGAAAGAAACTCTTCTTGATAAGGGCCCCAGCACGCCTACCCTAAGATGTTTTATAGATGTAGGCCAAGGTCCGTGCAGAGCCAGCATGGACAGTATCATTAGAATTCAGCATAAGGGGCTGTTTTCTATTGTCTTAAAGGCCCAGCTTGGAAAACCAGAGTAGTACTATTCTTCCACTAATGTGTCAAACTGAAACTTCACTATGAACGTGTTGTGGAGTGATGCGTAATTTGGGCGATGACCACATCCCAAGAGCATTAAAAATCTTGCTCACGTGTCTGGCTTGTTTGTGTTTGCTGAGCATTTCCATAATGAGCCTTTTAATACAGTACTGTGTACACAGCTTCCTGAGAGTTAGCTAGCTCTGAAAACACACACATGCACATCTAGCTATCTGCTCATTGATTTTATATATGGTAGGGATGCCCAATAACCATACAAGTCACATGTACCCTACTGAGGCAACATGTCACTGAAATTAGGTATCTTGTGTCAACGCCTCATTGGTAACTCAAATTTTGTTTTATTCATTTATTTTTGTATATTTCTGTGTAACATAATGGTTTCCGTTAGTAATGCATCCCTAACAAAGTATAACATGGATTAACATGCAGTATATCAGTTCCTCTCTGGATCGTATTTTCATTGTGATGTTGCCTGCGTGTTTGTTACAGAATGCACATTACCTTGTGTGGTTTCATTAAAATGGACTGAATTATTTCTAAGAGTTTACAGTATGACCGTGCCTTGCCCCCAAATGGGCAAACTGCCAGTTTCTGATATGAAACAATTGAATGCCGTAACAAATTTTATTCCTGTGAGCCTCGACCCTGGTTGGTGCCTTCAGGATTTCCTGTTACAGCCTTGAAGTGCTGCTCTGGGGGATAGGGCCCCGTGGTGCACATGTTAGAATCTTACTTAGAGCAATGTCACTGATATCATGACAATCAGTGTCATTGACGAGGACATATCATGAGGCTATGGCCTATAGAGGCAATAACTCATGGGTACAGTGGTGAGTCACAGATCTCGTACTGGCGGTGCCATGAACCCGAGTGACGAATGCCCTTACAAGTAATTTCATATTCATGGAGCAGGTACTAATTCTTTTTCCAAAGTAGCACACATTCATTGAAAAACATGAGTTGTTAAACCTGTCAGGTGTGTCACCTCTGTGTTGTCTGTTTTAAACGTCGTGTAGAAATATGGACTTTTTATGTTGCTGGTGTGTAGCAGTGATCATTGTTAAATGTGACAGCAATAATTAACATCAGGTGTTTTGATAGCAACCAGTGACACTGGTGGCTTGTCTGAGTGCTACATACATTGTTGTTGGAGCAACAGTAATCTGGGTGGTGTTTGGTGGCATGTCACAATAACCTGCTACATAAAAATACACCTTTTGACATTTGACCCACAGTCAGAATAGGACACTGTGGACATGTCTCTGCATTTCATCTGGGTTTTTAGATGTTTAAGATCGGAATAAACAACAACTTAACAGTTGACTATTTTATGGCTGCCTCCCGTTTCATGGACTCGAAGGGCCTCATGCAAGAATCATTGGTATGAACGAATTCACGTCCAGACCAGACCTGTCGTACCCGTCTGAACCGTAGTCAGGGGAATGGTTTATGAATTATAATCAACTAAATGAAAAATATCCTTTCCCGTATAATCATGGCTTGCTATTCCCCGATAGGATGATAACTCTTTAATTCTTTGTTGTTGGAGTGGGGCTTCTATTGACATATTTATTCCTGGCAAGTTACAGTTCCGAGTCCAGTGGACAACAGTCAACTGCACACAACACTGAATATTTTCCATCAAACTCTTGGCACACTGCCGTGACCGCCTCCCACTGAAATCATGGCTGCTTTGCTTCAGCAACTGGTTTGCTTTTTATCATCTAACTTCATGTTAACCGTTCTCTCTTCATTTCTGTCAGCTTGATGCAGAAGGCGCGAACTGGTAGCTTTTATAGTACTTTGTATGATAAGGCGACACTCATTGGTTGAAACGAGCGATGTGCGACAATTTTGTCGAATCCCACATGCGCACTCATATAACAAACTTAACGAAAAAACTGCATTATTAAAAGTTCATGCACGAGGCCCATACATTTCAGCTACGTTCACGCTACTTTACCATGGGGGGAGTGGGAGATGCCTTAGGACAACTCTTAACTTCAGTTTTTTCTAAAATCCTGCCAGAAGAAAAAGAAAAGAAAAAGGAAAAGAGAAGAGCGGAAGAGGAGGAGGAAGAACACCCTCCAAGGGTTAAAAGTCCTTTTTCATAGCAGTCATTTAAGGGGGGGCACAGGTGTTACCAATGACGCTAATTAATCCGTGCCATTAAGGTCAAACAGAGTCAGGTTGCACGCTGTGGTGCAGGTCACTCACTGCAAAGGCTCTGCTGCAATAAATGGAACGGGAGCTTCGTTAGTGTCATTGGTAATACCTGTGTTGACCCGACTATTTCCTGTCAAAATGGCTGCTGTGAAAAAAAAAAGGTCTACTGGTTTGGATCACAACATTAATGCTAATCAGATAACGTGCTAACCGTGGATGGCTGACTCACCTGGATCCATTAATTGGGGAAAACCCCACTGCCGAAGTTCCTCTTTCCACAGCCAGAGTAGCGCTCTCTCTCTCTGGCAGTACACACTGGCTCCACTCGGTTGAACTTATGTAAATCTTACATTATAGAAACCCTTTTTCAACTTTCCAACAACGAATTTCCTCTGACGCACACCTGTTTGAGCTGCGCGCGCTGCACTAACTTCTTTGTGCGAAGCCGCAGCGCGTGTGGCGTTCAACACCATCAGTTAATTGCAGTTTCAGAAAATAACCAGGGTACATTTAAGGGACAAAGCCCTCTAGTGGCTATAGTAATTATGATGTTGGACCTTTTGAGCGCAAAGAAAAAATGTCGGTGGCGTAATTATATAACAACAGTCCAACATCAGGGTGGATGTATGAATTAAATGTTGGCTTCTGACACGAGAGATGGTTTGCTTTCCGTTTCTTACCGACCACTGGTTTCTTTTAACCATGACTAATGTCACAAACCATGCTCTGTTGACCAAACTTTTGAAACAGTGATGTGTTTTTGTGGGACTTATGAGGAGGACAGTTGTAGCCTGAGTTTTCCTCTCTGTCGGCCTCGTGGGACACAAATGAATCTATTCCATGCTATCAAACAAACTTGGATTGTCATACAAAAATGAGATCATTGCCAATAAATCAGTATGTTTTGGTTTTGCAAGAGGAACCTTCAATGGATCGGTAATATCGGCTGTCTGGCAAATGTACATCTGGTTAACGTCCTCTTTTCATAAAGAACAGTGCACAGCTGCTTCCCTGAGCTTTTAGCTGGAAAGCACTCAGGCGTAACCAACCACACAGATGAGATGGTCCCAAACGGGACTGACTGACATTGCTTGCAAATACATGTCTTCTTGGTATAATAGAATTGAAATTTTGTCATAACATCTGTGCATGGCAACTACAGGATGGTTATAGTTAAAGAGAAAATGTGGTTATGGCAAATAGCCAAAGCTAGGAAAAGATTGTGGCTATAGGTAATGTAAAGGTGTACTTTAATTGTATTTGGACATCAATTATGACGTCTGGTGCACGGACGTAATTTGCGGATAGGGGGGGCAAAAGAGCGTTTTGGTCCCCTGCAGTTTTTAAGACCAAAAACAACAAACATAAGAGACTTCTTTAGAAGTCAAAGTGTAAGTTACTCAAATAAATGCATTACACCATCCTCCAACACCTTCACTGGCTCCCAATAAAGCAGCATATCCACTTCAAGATCCTCCTCATCAATTACAAAGCTCTCAATAGTCTTGTAAAGTGTCTTTGAGTTTTATTGAAAGTGCTGATAAATAACTGTAGAGCCTCAACAATGCAAAGATTTAAAAAAAATCTTATATTTAATGCCAAAGAACTTATTTTCATGTATTGTTTTTATGTTGAAAGGCAGAAACTGTTTTAAAAAAAACACCAACAATGAAAGATTTAGGGAAAAATACAATAAAACCTCAGATTACAAATGTGATTTTATACATCCATACTCATGATAATTGTGAAAGTTTTTTCCTCTATAACCATATCATCAAAATTGATGATTGTTGCACCCCAAATTGTCCCACTGCTCATGTCATAGGTCAATATATTTTTGTCAGGTGACGGATAGTAGAGATGCAGAAGGAGATACAGGAGGAGGAAGAGCAGGAGAGGCTGGAGGAGATGGACGAGAAGAGGCTGGAGGAGGTAGAGGAGGATAAGCTGGAGGAGGTGAAACACAAAATTGGGTGATAATGTTTTGCTCCATGCTTTATAACCACTCAAACCAAAAAAGGGAACAGTAAACTTAAAAGTAGCAATAGAAAACTAATAGAAAACACAGTGAACTTCACCTAATGTTTGTTCCCGGTGGTAAAACCAGATAGAAGCACAGGAAGAACATGCAAAGACCCGCAGCGCTGGTTTTGTTCAAAACACAGGAGCTTCTTCTTGTGTGAGCCACCACTAACCACTGAGCCATCGAACACCCTGAAAGTGTTCCCGTGTGACTAAAGGGTTTGACGTGGAGACGGTGGCGGTTTCTAGCTGGAGCCCCTCGGCCACCGCAAGTTCCTTCCAGTCCCTTGATGTCCTATTTGTTTTCTCTTTTGTCAGAGCATGGTGTGTCGACTGGTCACTGCCCAGAGGCTGTCAGGAAGGAAGGGACTGACCACAAACTGTCCTGCGGTCAGTCACACAACCAGTTAAAACCGCCTGTGTGTGTGTGTGTGTGTGTGTGTGAGAGAGAGAGGGGCTCAGAGAGAATTTTTTCTCCTCTATATGTTAGACACATCACTATATACACATGTACTCACATCTGAGAGTTTCCTGACCTTGGCCTCAAATATTTGAGCCATTTTTCCAGATGTCAGACTACATGTAGGAAATATACACATCTAGGAAATATCTGACATACTATCTTGGCAATATTGTGGTCTTTACTTCATGCTATATGTACTGCAGCGTATGTAAACAGTTAAAAGCACAATATGTCCTGCACAGACCGTGACACTCTCGTCATTTCCTCAGATGGATTCTGAAGTTTGCAATATTTTTCATGCATTTTTGATGTTTTTAGAATTGCAGTTTTGCGATCATTTGGCTTGAATTAATTTCCCTCACACAAGGGACAATGTCAGCACAAAGACTTGTTTTTTTTTTTGATAATGTCAGCAGTCATAAAAATAAGTTTAGCTTTAATAGTCAGCATCTGTGTGTGTCAGGAGGTGTGTGTGTGTGTGTGTGTGGTAGTGGGGGGGGGGGGATAAAATGAGTCAAAAGATACAGAAAAAGCCCAGCTGGTTAGAGGACGCTGCTGAACCAATTGACCGTCCTGTTAGAGCGCCGGCCTTCCTTTCACCCACGCAACCTTATACGCAGCAAACGAGGGCCAAAGGTAATATTTAGGGACGCATGGGTACACAGCTAAACTCCAAACACACCTCGCTCTGAAACAAAAGTTGGACGCCGGGAAGAAACCAGGGACCTAAACATGTGGAGATGATGTGGTGAGATGTTTTTTTTCTCTCTCTCTCTGCCCAGTAGAGATGTCAGACTATAAATATTAGCCAGTGTCTACTGGGCCATCACAAGGACTTTACTGGATTTTACTGTAGCTTAAGATTCAAAGGGTTGAAAGAGTTCATAATTCTCTCTTCAATTCATTGTTTTACCATGTTACACTCAATAAGTAACATTCATGGATGCTCCCTATCGCTGGTGTTTGCTTTCTGCTTGTCCCTCATCCTTCTCTTCAGCAATGGACACTCTGAAGCCGCCATTTACCACATAAAAGGTAAGAACGACTTCTATATCTGTCCTATCTGTCCTCCTGTATCTATTCACAATCATATGTGTGTGTGCTGCAGCCCAGTCTGGGGGTTGCTTGTGACTTATGGTAGCTACCTCTAGCTATTAAACCAACCCCAACTGACTGACCATAGACTCTATGTCCTCTGAGCTCTGACCTTGCATTCAGCCCCGTAGGGCTCTCCACAGCAGATCAGTGTGTTCCTATTGATCCCCTCCTCAAGGTGACTGACATACCCCATGAGGATAGTTTCCGCTGCCTGCAGGAATGGGAGGATAATTTACTGTGGATGCTAGATTTAGCCTGACCTCTTGCAGCAGGGCATTATATGTTCTGTCCAAAGGGTAGACATTTACAGAATCAGCAAAGTTTTGATGTGACCGCCTGTAAAAAGACACATATTTTCACCTATCAGGGGCATGTCCAGAACTGGAAAGGAAAATAAAAGGTTGAAAATGTGGACATAAAAGAGATGTGACTGTGGTTCTTATTTCTTCCACAGGTATCTGTTCTTATAAAGACAAGTTCTTCAAACCGGGAGAATCTTTCCGGAGAGGCTGTGACAAGTGCTTCTGTCACAACTTTGGTGTCTACTGCGTCACGTGAGTAGATTGTTCACTTCAGGTCATGTGAATGGATTTCAGTTATATAACGCCTTGCTTATGGGAATTCCGTCATCGTGCCTGATAGTCTCATAAATCACTCTTCTCTTCCTTCCAGGCCAATGAAGCCCACCTCCTGGCCCAGGAAGTGTCAGCGGATCAGGACAGAGTGCGGTTACACGGTAGTTTATAAAGAAAACCCACAGGCTGAGTGCCGAGCCTACAGCTGGATAGGATGACATACTGGACTGGTTTTAAACATGTAGATATGAACTATAAAGATAGTACATTCTGTGTATATATAGTTGTCAAACTTTGGTTCTGAACAGCGTAACATTGATGATATTACTGTACAGTTTGACTGAGGACAAGTCAAATCATTTGATGCTAAAGGTCTTACTGGAAACAAAGAACGATCAAGTCAACATTATTTGTAGATTTAACCTCGTCTGTTGACAGTGTTTTATACTGAAGAGGTTTAACGTGAATTTAGTCCGATGATGATCATTTTGTCTGATCTGAGATCTTTGCTGCAGAAGAGACTGAACATGCTGTAGCAATGTTGGCAGTGATGTTTGAGAACATGTGCATGAAAGTGGAATGGAAATGAAGTGTATTTGTATTAAAGGAGGTGATGTTACCCACAGTCTGATGTATGATTGTTTACATTGCCTGATAACAGGACAAACTGAGGCTACTAAGACATACTATACAATGCTATTATAGCCTACTAATACAATATGAAGTATTCAGAGGAAGCTGGGAAGCTGAACCACAATAAAAATTAGAATCTGATATATAAATGTGGCCATGAAAGTAACCAAGACAAACAAACTTTAACGTTATTAATTAAAAAAAAAAGGAGGTCGTTAAGCTCAGTTGGTAGAGCAGCTGCCCCATGTGTGAAGGCTCAGTCCTTGCTGCGGAAGCCCAGGGTTCAACTCTGACCTGTGGCTCTTTCCCACATGTCATTCCCCGTCTCTCTCCCCCCACATTCATGTCACTCTTCAGCTGTCTCTGTCAAATAAAGCTTGAAAAGGCCAAAAAATTATCTTTAAAAAAAAAAACCTTTTCATAAAGAGAGGAGAGGAGAGGAAAGGAGATAAGGTATACAAGTAAAAGCAGGGCATCAGGTGGAATAGAAGCTATGTATTGTTCCAGTATAAGTCTCCTCTGTGGTTCTGTTCAAGCTCTGCCAAAACAAACCACAGTGGAGTGGAGAGTAAGGAAGAAAGTGGAAGGTGAAATGGGAGAACAGCAGCA
>NC_040025.1:4340827-4396505 GCF_000972845.2 Larimichthys crocea
TTTATACTGAAGAGGTTTAACGTGAATTTAGTCCGATGATGATCATTTTGTCTGATCTGAGATCTTTGCTGCAGAAGAGACTGAACATGCTGTAGCAATGTTGGCAGTGATGTTTGAGAACATGTGCATGAAAGTGGAATGGAAATGAAGTGTATTTGTATTAAAGGAGCTGATGTTACCCACAGTCTGATGTATGATTGTTTACAATGCCTGATAACAGGACAAACTGACGCTACTAAGACATACTATACAATGCTATTAAAGCCTACTACTACAATATGAAGTATTCAGAGGAAGCTGAACCACAATAAAAATTTGAATCTGATATATAAATGTGGCCATGACAGTAACCAAAACAAACAAACTTTAACGTTATTAATTGGGGCAATATATACAGTATATATATAAACACAACATTAACATACTATCACCTAATAAAGCTGCGTCCAGCAACATTAGTATTTCTTTGGAGTCTTGTTACTGCCAAAATTCCAAAGTAAATAAACATTTACATATACACAACACATACATATACACACATATACACAATAAACATTATTAGATTGAAATGCTCATTTGCTAGTTGCTAACATTGTGGGTCTGCTGTTAGCTGCTGAGCAGGAAGTGTACGTTGGGTTCATCAAGCCGCCTGCTAAATCTTGAAATTGGTTTGATAAGGACTTGGTTGGATGAAAAAGAATGCATGGAAAAGCAAAACAATGAACTAAAAAGAGGCAAAAAAAAGGAGGTCCAGGGTGTCGTTTAGCTCAGTTGGTAGAGCAGCTGCGCAAATGTGGCCAGGACCGGCGCTGCCCCTTAGGGTCTAACAACAAATTTAAACATGCTCTCTGGAACTTGACAAATCAGGGAATTCAATTCCACCTATTCTTTACGATAAAACTAGCTCAGAGAAACACACAGAGCGAGTGAACCCTGATCAGCATTGATCAGGTCTTTAATTTTAATTAGGAGCTTTCCTTTTACAACAGCAGGAGGTTCAATGATAAAACAAGTTTGGATGTGTATGAAATACAAAGAGGACCTTTATTTTTTATTTTTTAAAAAGCAACGTGAGATAAAGAAACTCTAATTATAATGGTTTATAGTTAGGATAAAAGGAATACTTGTGGAGTTTTTATTTTATTTTTTATAGTTATTAAATCCCTGATTTTGGGCTATATAAATAAAACTGACTTGATCTACATTCATGTTTTATAGCTGTACATTACACTGTACAAAAAGTAAATGAAAATAAGTACATACAATATAAAACATCATGTAATGTTTACAGTTTTTTAATAATTCTCCGATTTAATCGCCAACATTCAATCTTACTGAATAATAGCTGCGCTCAAAGTTTGTATCAAATTGACAACTTCACACTGACTCGCAGTCTCAGGCCTGTCAGTGCTCCTCAAAAGAGCTGCTGCTTATAAGGACTGGCAATTACAGTCGCTACACAAGTAAATATCTATGTAAAAAAACACGGTAGCAACATAAAGTGCAAAGTGGGTCTCCAATGGAAAAGAGCATCCTTTTCTCTGTCAGGACACCACATTACACAGGAATACACAAATCAGAGTGAATGGAGTTTCTTTCAAATAGATGCACATACATTAAAATCGGCCAGGTCGAGCTGCTGAAAACATCTGGCTGAGGACAGACAGGCAGATGGGGATGAGCCCTGTAGGGCCTTAAAGAGACTATCATGAGGTCAGCCATGGGTGGCGGAGGCACTGTGCAGCAGTGGCTCTCCTCTCTGGATGATAATCTAACATGCGAAGAAGGAAGTCTGAAAATCCAGAGGCTTCCTCCAGCAGGATGTGGTATTTCTCCACCAGAACGTCATAGAGGCTCCAGAGCCTCAGTGGACCGATACGACACAGGTCACCTGGAAGAAAAAACATTATCATGGCAATTATGAAATGATTTACAAGGAACAAATACAATAAGAGTAAAATCATACTCTCATACAGTGTGACGTCCAAATGGACCAATTAGAAGTTGCAGACTTACCTCTGCGGCTGAAGTAGTCTGCAGAGTATTTACCCGACAAGGCAACAGCTGGAGGGATTCTACCAAGCAGCTCTATGATCTGGGCTATATGATCTGAGGTGGATGAGGAGAGCAAACACATAAATGTGTGCCAAGTTAATACGCTCATAGTCAGATTCAAATTTTTAAAAAGTAAATTTGTGGTCTGTAATGATGGTTTAAAAAAGAAAATTGTACGTGCATAAATAACATTCATCAAATCCAATACTAAACACACCTTCCTCCTGAGAAATGGACTTGCTGACTTTGGGTTCGAACAGGGAGTCTCCAGTGACCAACTCAAAGGCCTGAAAGAGAGCAAAGAGTTCTTTACATGGTTGCGTTTGGGGTTCCTCAAGACTCAGTGTTAGGCCCATTATTGTTTATTTTTAAATAAATGAACATTAAACATTAACATTGAATTTCTTTGCAGAAGATACAAATTCATCTTGTTTTGGTAAGAATTTGAAACAACTTTTTCATGCTGTGGAAAAATATTAAAATATGTAAATAGTTGGTTCGGTTTTAACAGCAACAACAAAACAAAAAAAGATGAAATTGAGAGATTCAGAAATCAGTGATTATAGATAATAATTTATCGACATATAAATCATGCCCAAGCAAAAATGTAAAAATGTATTGTAATATTGCATGAAATGAAAACGTTTTATTATACACTGTTTTTCATCTAGACTTTTTATACTTTACTTACTGTGTGGAAATATAAGCATATACTGAAATGAACTCAAGTTAAACTTTTATACTAAGAAAGAGAAACAAAAATACCATCAACTACCATCTTTTTGCTTTTGTTCTCCAGCGCTGACATAGCACTGTGGATCTATGCAAAACAAAGAACCAATTCATTCATGTTCAGTTGTTTTTATTAGAAAAGATTATACCCTCACTGACCTGCTAAAATTGCTGTGGACACACACACAGGTAAACCACAGCATTTAAATTTTATTCTAATATTGTAAACATGTCAGATTTTAGATTTAACCACCACAAGTCCCATTACCGATCTGACAAAAGTTACCAAAAAAATAATCTGGATAACATTTTTTTTTTTAAAAGTGATTTTGATAGAATGGTACAGCTATAACAACATGAAGTCTTGCTTAGAATATTTCACACAGTGCAAACATTATATAGATTAGTATTTCCCTCACCAGGCAGGCGACACTCCAGATGTCAGCAGGCGGGCCGTACTCAGATCCCAGTAAAACCTCTAGTGAGCGGTACTGACGAGTCTGGATCTCCTCACAGAAATGTTTGTACTGAAGGAGAGACAAATGCAGCAGTGAGATTTTTATTTTTATTTTCAGGACAAATGAATTTAATATGGCTGCAGAATCAAGATACATTGGAATCAAGTGGCATTGTCTCATTCAGCGTTTTTTGCTTGATTGTAAGGCATTGATTTTTTTTTTACACTTATTTTCTCCCTCAGCTTTTCCAGAGAGGAAACAGAGATTGACTGTACGCCATTTTAAACAAATCAAACAAATTCAACACTTGGCTAATGTAATTGGTCACTTTACAATATAAAGTATAAAGCAGCTATACTGACCACCCAGCAGGAGCTGCCCAGATCAGCAATTTTCACTGTAATTTCCTTCAATCTGTATGGATTCAGCTGCTCCTTCTCTGAAAGAAACAACAGAATGTGTATTCAAATATATTACTCATTCTAAGAAATAATGTTTCATAAGTAATAAATAATAAATATTGGAGAGTTAGTTTTGTCCATCTTTGATGTTTTGGACATTTTGCACAGAGAACGGGCTCTGTATATTAAACACTGACACACAAGTATCTCTGCTTTGCACACTCCCATCATGATCCATGTATGCATTAAAAAAACAAAAACAAACTGTACCTGTGGTTTCTTTCCTGGTCAGTACAGAGGAGAGGCTGCTGCCACCTGCTGGGACTTTGTGGGACTGCCCCTCCAGACACAGCAGGATGTTCTCAGGCTTGATGTCCGTGTGGATGATTTTACACTGAGTGTGAAGGTAGTCCAGGCCCTGAAGAACCTGGAGAAAACACAAAAACATGCTGATGTTTCCTTCCATACAACCAGCACTCAACCTCTTCTGACATATTGGTCCGTCAGGGCAAACTGGTGGCTCGGAGAGATGAGGATAACATAAAAAAACAGATTTTAAATCATGTTAATGCTACACTGACTTATAATCAGGTGAATGGTGTTTCTGTGAAATATATGTACGTCTGTTCTTGCACTATGTACCTTCGTGCTCCCGGTATGATTCCCCACAAGACGTACATAGCTTTATGGCACTAAGTCACACACCACCAACTATTTGTTTTTGGTGAAACTGGAGTATTCTGGTGGACAGTAAAGAAAACTGCTGTGAATTATAGAAGCAAAGTTTGTTAGTTGGGCTGCTCATAAGTAATGTAACCATAACAACTACACCTGTACAGCTATCCATATTTACAACACTGGTATTGCACTCTGAAACTCTGGGGCACTAGATTCCTAAATATTAGATATTAGATTAGATTAGATATATTCATTTCTATGCAATGTTGCTTTAACACA
The DNA here is from genome assembly GCF_000972845.2 of Larimichthys crocea. Lineage (NCBI taxonomy): Eukaryota > Metazoa > Chordata > Actinopteri > Sciaenidae > Larimichthys > Larimichthys crocea. The sequence continues at coordinate 4,345,431 of NC_040025.1, forward strand.
CAAAAAAATTGCACACCAACTGAAATGTCGAACTTTTCATTCTTTTGAGTCTACAGTACCATCCAAAGTGCACCAAATTGTTATTTGAGTGACATGATGGTTAAATCTCTGCAGTTCTTTACCTGAGTAACTATTTGCTTGACCGAAGGCCACATCAGTCCTGGATTCCCAAAACAAAGCTGCCAGCTCCTCAGGTCAGGTCCCAACAGCTCCAGCACCAGGCACATGTCTAACCACCAGCATCAAGGTCAGTTCTACACATCTGCAAGCTGTTGGCTGCTGGTATTCAGAAAGAAATGTTCTACCAGAGTTTATACTACATATACTGTACTTGATATTGACTGTATGATTTGATTGATGCATCTCAGTGGCACACACCTCCAAATATGACAACTCCTCAGCAGTCACTGTCAGGTTTACAACATGAACCCAAGAAATGACAGTCTCTAAAAAGGATACGGACCCCATTGACCCCGGCCACTTTGAACTCATCTAGCAGCTGAACAATCCTTTGACTGGAGGGATGGCGGCTTGTAGGACCACCAGCCTAATTAGAGAGACAACAGGAGGAAGACAAGTGAGTAAGAATTAATATTCCCCTTTCATTCTAAACTCAAATGATAATGACACAGACAGAGTCAGACGTGTTAGGAGAAACAGAAACAACCGGTCACTAACGCATCGTAGGAGAGCGAGTTCATCCTGTCCTGCCTGGGTGAAACCATCTCCACTCTTCAGCACCTTCACAGCGACACGGAGTCCTAGCCTGCAAACACAGACACCAGATCAGATCAGGAGAAAATATTAAATATTAAGAATACTATTCGACCCCTCTTTCCCACCTTGAAAATTTGGGTGCCTAATTTAAACCCACCTGAGGTCCAGACATAGCCAAACAGTGGCAAAATATCCCCAGCCGAGCTTAGATACCACCTGGTACCTTCTGTTGAGGGTGTCACCTATCTGAACAGGGTGGTACCCACCTGAAAAGATAAAAACAAGAGAAATCTAATAGACAGTAATCTTTTATTTAACTGCTCATCTTCACTGGCGAGGTGGCTCAGATGGGTTCGAGCCATGTGTCTGGTATACATTTTTCATCTGGTGTTTAGAGAGCTTTGTGAGCGAGGACTACAATGTGACACTAAAGCTATTTCTGGCATTACAACCTTCTCTCAGCTATAATGTGTCTGTAGTCAGTAATTCATTCAAATCTGCCAGCGGGACACTGAAAAATGAAGCTCTATGCATTCCCTCTCTGCCAGCGTCACATAAAGTTCTTGGATGTTGTCAGAGATCTTGAAATTGAATCTCTGTTTCTAATAAAACTGAACATGATTTATTACTGTGTCAGATATCTGTGGTATCACACATACTCAGCAGCTTATCTGCTTTAAGAGGTACACGCTGAGATCTGTACAGCTGGCAGGGAAGGAAAGAAGAACAGGGGCCAAGGTCAGAATAGTGATAGAGGCTAAGAGTGGAGCAACGGTTGAGTGTGGCAATGAGGGTCATGAGAATCTGTTTTCATTTATAGGACTGACAGTTCAAGAACTGAATGTTAACTAATAAGGGCTCAGCTCATACTGAAGGACGAGTCCTATTTAAATATTATACTGTGTCAACAGAAAGTTTACATCACAGTATGTGGGTGATCAAAGATAAAGAGCAGGAATCACACACAGTGAAATTGTTATTGTGGTATATGTTGGCTGAGAAGTAACAATGCCAACAATGGTAAATACCAACAATGTGTTTCAGATACTTTATAAACCAGAGAGCACTGACAAGTTCCTTTTTAGACTTAAGACATTTAAAAATTGGACATTCACATGCAGGCTTATGGAGGGTGACTATGTAGCCAGCCTCAAGTGGCCGTTTAAGGAACTGCAATTTTTGGCACTTTAGCATAAAGGTTGCCACTTGGACCAGACTAGAATATCTCAACAAATTCTGATAGGATTGCAAAGAAATATTGTGCTAACACTGTTGGACTCCAGAGGAAGGATTCTACTGAGTATTGGATGGATTGTCATGACATTTGGTACACACATCCTACCACAAAGCAATTACACTTGGGGCTCCAAATTGGCTAGCAGCGGCCCTGATTGTAACTAAAAAATGGTGTAGAAGAAATTGCAGAATTTTACAGCAACCTTGTATCATAAGCTGATTCCACCTCGAGCCTGCTTGGAAATAATCCACCCAGTACAGTCTACTCTGAGGGGATGGAGAGGCCTAGGATAAAAGTGTGGCAGCAGTAAATGATGTGCAGATGATGATGTGAGTTGAGAGACTCTGCCGTACCATAACAGTATTCTCTGGGGTCCTCGGAGTCCTGATTGTCCTTTGGATCCAGCTGCTCGTGGCATCCGAGGGCCTCGAAACTATTAGAAGACCCAGCTTCACTCCTACAAACACACACACATACACATCTCCTGCATTACCGCCTATGCATCATCTGCATGTGCATGTATGTGTGTCAGTGTCGAGTTGCTGGGGAGGGGGCAGTCGGGACAGCTGAACTACTCCCATAGACTCACCCTGCCATGGAAACTTGTCCCACTGCCTGGCTAAAAGCAGACAAGCAGAATCGGAAGTTGTACTATTTCTGACTCAGCTGTAAATCATTTTGCAGTATGTTCACGCAACCTGATAACCCCGCATCCCAGCTGGGGTGGTCACGTCATGTCTGAAAATACTAAGCAAGGGTTTGATTTCTGCGGCCGGGAGGACAAACAGAAGAGTTTGCAGTGAGAGGTGGCCCACTTGTTGTCAGATTTACTGAACAAAGTAAAACGTGCAGAATGCAATATGAAAACGTGAGACTTAGATATCTTCCCTGAAACTCTAAACCACCATTTAGGCCACCTCCATGATGTCTGTAATAATGCTGGGATGCTTTATTTGTGCTCCAGACTGCAGAGAAAAGTTTACAAGCCAATCTGTGCTTCGATGAGCTCGAGCAAGAACTTAAGGTTACATGAAATCATTAAAGCAAATGCATCCACCAAGAGTGAAGCACAGTGAAAGTCTCAGTCTAAACTGTGTGTGTGTGTGTTTCAGGTTTAAAACACATTCAGTGTCAGTTAAATCACCACTGTCTCAATGACAAGATTTGCCAACAACATCACAGATAAAGGAGGCCGTGCACGGTACTTACGTATGATGCTGCTGCTGCTGCTGCTGCTGCTGCTGCTGAGCAGCTATATGTGCTGAGCGGGGACTCCTCTGCATAGTGTGCTTCAGCAGATGCAGCCTGCAGACGCAGCAGCCAGCGGTGCAATCAAGCAACAGCAGGTATCTGGATTTAAAAAAAAAAAAAAGCCTGCAGAGGTTAAAATCTTTGGCATAAAGTAAGGAGACAGAGTGCAAAGTGAAGCTGCAGCACCTTTAATGTTGTACCACTTGAAAACAGTTGAGCAGCTGAGCTGAGAAGTGGTGGTGGTGGTTGTTGGCGGTTGGGGGTTGGGGGTGTTTGAGGGGGTCCGGTAGATCTCTCAGGAGACTGGGAACGGCAGCAGCAGTAGTCAGCAGGGTCTAAACATGGAAATCCCCCAGCAGCGTCCTAACTCACTGCCCGTCAGGCGTTTACCTGCTTCACTGTGCGATTTATATCCTTCACTCACTCATGGTAAAGAGAGGAGCTGGACTCTCTCTCTCTCTCTCTATCTTTATCTCTGTTCCTCGATTTCCCTTCGTCTGCTACAGTGGGAAAAGCCACAACAAAGAGGCGAGTGGCTTAAATGATGAGCGGGGTGTCGTGTGAGTAAAAACACACATGAGGGAGGAGAGAGAGTGACAGCTGCTGAGTTTTTTTATTTTTCCCACCCTGTCCCTGCAGGGAGTTTGACCTTCGGGCACACAGGGATCACAGATTGCTAAACCGGGCTTGAGAATGCAAGATGATATCAAGTATCACAATAAAATCATAAAAACGAAGGTCAGCTGAGGTCAGCTGTTTCCAAATTGGGCCCTCTATTCCTGTCCTTCTCTTGTCTGCGATGGTTTTTTGTGCAATAAGTGTCTTTCTGTGTGAAAACGTGGTGTGATCTTTCTAAATATAGGTACACTCACTGTTTCGACCTTCATCACTCCTCTATGTGTGTGTCTGTGCCTTATTCTCTGCTTTCTGTTACCAACACTGTGCTGTTAACACTCTGAGCTAAGATTTTCCGGGCTGATACAGTGGAGCGAAGGGCTGCTGGGTAATAAAGTACAGGGCGCAGAGGAGAAGTGTGAAGTGATGGTGTTGAAGGGAGAGAAATGAGAGGCGATATGAAATGTGTGGTATGTGGTGGGACTTTAATGTGAGAACACTTGGCCTTCACCTGTCAGACATTAACGGCCTCTTGACCTCACGTGAATAACTGCTCTCTGTCTGATGACACGTGACCACCTGACCTCCTCGCTGTAGAGCACACTGTGGTGTGGTGGACAGGCTTGTTACTTTATGTTAAACCTGAAACAAACATGGTTTGTATTTTAGCATAGAAAGTGACATTATGTAAACTTTCTACCATAAAATAACAGATTGAAAACCATGCTGATGCTCCACTGTGTTCAGGTGTAATCAGGTGTCACATATGTCTGTTCTCACACTATGTAACTTTGGGCTCCGGTACGATCACCCGCAAGAAGTATGTAACACTTTAAGTCACACATCACCAGCTATTTCACTGATTTTGGTGAAACTGGATCCTATTTTATGGAGAAAATGTTTCCTCTTTCCTCATAGAAACTGCTGTAAACTATAGCTGCTGTTAGCTGAAATTAGCTCACTCTGTTAGCCAGGCTGCCCAAAATGTGTGCTCAGAGCATCCGGGGAGTCTTAGTGTTTGTTGGACTTGTGAAAAAAGAGGTTTTCAGGCTGGGCCATGGAAATGCAGACAGGGATTGATGCCAGAGTCGGCTACACATGATGTCCTCTACCAACAAGAGCCGAAAAGACAGTGGTTAAATAGATTCTGCTCAGGAAGGAGGAATCAATCTAGGCTGCTCCACTCATACAGGTAACACCTGCTACTGTAACGCTGCTTAATTTTTAAAAATATAAATATAAACACATTGTTTACCATGAAAACCTTCATTGCAACCATCCACAAACAGATCACAAATTAACATAAATAGCTGCTAAGCTCATTTACCTCCCCCACATACCGCCAAATACCTGGGCTAACCCAGTGACATCACCAAAGATATCATTTGGATATAAATCAAGTGGCAACCTCCGTGTGTTGTAAAGTGACAAAACTGCAGTTCCCAAAATGACCACTTGAGGGTGGCTACAGAACGAGTCAGTCTCCATAAGTCCCCATGTTAAAACGTCCAACTTCACAGCAGAAACAAACACGTTTACAGGCTGGTACATATCTCGTGGTCACCATAGCTAATTTTTTCTGTTCATGACAACTATTCATAAACCTGTGGGTGACATCATGGATACAACATCCATTGTTTTTACCGTCTATTGTACAAATACAGGAAGCAGTTGGGTACTTGGAGAACCTGGTGGAAAGTTAATTAAGTTATAGAACCCAGAAATGAACCAATAAATAATTGATGAACTGTGGCTAAACATTTAATGAGCATGATTTGATAGAGCACAGCGTGGTATTGGTGGTAGAACTGGAGACAAATGGTGTTTCACCCACTCTGTCACACAGAACTGAACACTTGGAGCTTCATCAGAGTACTTGCTGCTGTATTGTGTTGCCTCTGTGTGCAGGTGTTTCAATCCTCCTGCGTCCCGTTATTAATGTCTAATGTTGGTCCAGTCTAAAGCTGTAAAGCCTGCTGGCTGTGACTATTTTCCATTTTCAGAGAGCTGTAATAAGACACTTCCCGCAGGAGCAGGAAGTATGTGTGTGTGTGTGTGTGTGTGTGCTGAGAGACACCATAACAGCACCTGCATGGATCTAGATCACTGGGTTAGTAGGGGACATATATCGGGTGATAAAAGAGGTTTACATCAGGACAAATTTCTGTTCCAGTTTCACCTCGGAAACTTCATCCTGAATTTATCATAAACACCAGAGACAGAATGAGGTGTGAAGGCCGCCTGTTGGTGTTTGAGGACAGAGAACAGCCTCTCACTGATCATGATAGCTCACACACGTGGACACATTTTAACATACCACACAGCTACATAAACGTAATGCTAACAAATGCACGCACACACACCTTCCTTTACCACAGAGCCAAACGTGACCTACATTTATTTGCTGCTGATTTAAGACACAGACACGCTGATCCTGTTTGTTCTTAGTATTGGCACTTGAACACAAACACAAAACACTTTCGAGGGTAATAAGATTTCAGATTTGAGATCTCATCACTCTGTTTTTTCAGTTTTTTGTGTCCACAAACAGTCATCACCTGATCCTCACATGTTGGACGCCAGGTGAACGCTCTGTTTTCCCTGGGGTCATCCAGTCATAGTTGAGCATTGACCAGCTGTGTGTTACAGATGTTCATACTCTTAGATTTCTCCAAATTTGGAGTTCCTGGCAGACAAACAGGTGTAACACTGAAGATGGCTGTATTCTATTTAGGTATTTAAGGTCAAGTTTTAAGACTAAAGAATGCTCCGAATATAAAGGAGTGAGTATGAAGGATATGACATGTTTATCAAATAACATATATTTACTGCGGGTTTAGGAGCAACATTTAAGACCAACTATAAAGTGATCACATGTAAGTGCAGAGCAGGAGTAGCTAATGGCAGAAATTGTACATCTCAACATTAAAAATAATAATAATACTCATGTTATGGTAACTAACATGAGAAATGAGAGACATTTTCTGTCTAATATATAAATGCTAATGAAGAGTGCTAGGGTCAGCCATACCGATAAATAATAGAAGTTTAATTTTCAGGAGCAGTAACAAACATAAGAAAAAGATTTTCTTTGATTTCGAGAATAAAGTCTAAATGTTGAAAATACGATTTGTGCGTTATTCTCAAACATGTTTTTTTCTTAATTTTTGGTCTTTATTCTCAAAATGAAAAATAAATAAATAAATCTTCAGCCTCTAATAAATACTCAAAGCTTGACTTTCTATTGATTATTCTCAACATTTCGACAACATTTATTCCTCCCCTTGGCCCTTATAATTAAACTAAATTAAAACTGAAATGGAGCAGGTAAGAAGTTCTGCTGACGAGGAACATCAGACATTACCAACACTGTACTTTCCATAGAAATCATCTTCAGACTCCACTGTGAGAAGAAATATGAAAAATAACTTCAGACATTCATGAACATCTGGAGCACTTTATTGCATCACATTAAGTTGTTGTTAGGTTCATCCTATCAATTAGTCTGAGAACACTAAAGTCAGGATTACTTAAGAGCAGTATGTATCTACAGAACATGGAACAAAAACATCAGAAGGAGCTTTGCAGACACGAGGAAGCCACAAGCGACACGAATGTGCATGTCAAAGAATGATGAAGAGTTTTTTTTATTTATATGTAATAATCGCTGTTTAATGTTAAAATCATATTCCTGTTGCCTCTAAAAAAAAAAAAGAGGAGAGATCAAAACAGTATTTAAGACAGCTGATTGTGAATTTGATTTTGACCTGTAGTAACTGAACGGATAAAAAGAAACAACACGATGATTTACTTCAAAAAACAAATCATCTGAACATCTGGTTTAAGGGGTACTACTATTATTTTATATGTCAGGAAAATCCAATGACATATGCATTAAAATAAATAAAAAATAAATTAAATTGAAAAAAAAAACTAGTAAAAGACTTTCAGAACAGGGAGCAAAGGCACGATCGATCATGAATCATAATTTAAGTCTTGAGAGAAAAGTGCAGCTCTGTTCTGCCGTAACACTGCTCAAATCTGGCATGACACCAAGGAAACATGAACGCAAATTAAAGCTTCAAATCAGCATAAAATGTGTGTGTGAAAAACTGATAACTAGCAGCAATCCTGCTCAGGTGGAGCTGAACAGCGAAACACAACTTCAGTTCAGTCAAGAGACCACAGGGAAGAGATCAGTGGCTCCGTGGAAAAATCTAAGAACAAAAAATATTGTATCGAAATATGTTTGAAATACAGAAGATCAAATCTGACTGAAATAAAACAAACTCAACAAAGCAATTTAAAATAAATCTATAAAATGGACATGTATGAGAAATAACTGTGTAAATATGTCAGAATTTAATCCCACATTATTTATTTTACAGCCATCTCAGGATTAACAGTCCATTAACAGAACCTATGAAGGCTCCACTGCGTCCTGTCAGTCGTGTGTTGAAGGAGAAAAATCCTGAAGCGGATGTAAAACATAAATCATGTCGAATTGATTCACTCCAGTTTTAAGACATATTCCTCAGTTCTTTGAGCATTATTCATATATCTGTGCATTATTTTCCTAAGAAGTCGGGTGATCAGATCATCTGTTTTCCTCGGAATCAGATTAAATGGCTGTCGTTGTAGAAGACTTTTCTTCGGGACGGATCACTTGATGACTTAGCTATCAGTACGCACCTCTGCTAAACTGTCCTATATAAAAACAACTGTTTACAAAACGGTTATCGACATTTGCGAAACATTCACACAACACTGTAGGTCATCAAGAGAAGAAAGCGGGTCGAGAGCGTTCATGTACTACGTCTGCAACAGAATAAAATCAACACTTTTTACAAAAGTTCAAAGTACACGGGGAGGCAGCATCTATAGAGTGCAGTCAAAGGACAACTGGCGATGTGAAGCTTAAAAATGAAGAAGAAAGTTTACATGAACAACCAACTGTCCGATAAACAACGTAGAGTAAGACTTGGTCGAATGATTTAAGGAAGCTGAACGCAGAACGATGAGCGGCGTCCACGGCACTTTAAAGTGTCCTAATCCGTCTGTCCTTTATGTAAGACTTCGACACAACGTGGCAGAAAACTCTGCAGCCGTCGACATTAAGGTCCCCATGTTTACCTTTCCCTCCTCGCTCATGGCTTCTTCACCTCCAGCATCCGTGCCGCAGCAGAAGACTAACAAGTGTAGCTGTAAAACTTACAGGAATGTTCTGTGCAGTTTGTCAAGGAAATCTCCAAGGAAAGTCCACTCAGATACGTAAGAACAACAAAAACATCTATTTTCAGATCATGTCTCTCTTTAGGTTGAAGTCGAACATGTTCGTACATGAGAGAGGTCATAGTTCGGAGGAAATTCCTTGTTTTGACGTGCTTCGTTTCACATTTTCTCTTTTTTGTTTCCCCTTTGGACAAGTGTCATTTTACTCCCAGTGTTCGGACCTGTGTACATTTACTGTTGCTCCTGGATGCAGGACAGGAAACATGGCCAGTGTCAGTGATCCTCTTAAGTAAAAATCAGTCTGCTAAAATGACAGCAGAATCAGAGCATGTGCCACACTGTTCCTTCCTTTGTCCTCTTAAAAAAACAAAAAAAAAACATGCTTCTTTCCTCCAGGAGTTGGAACCTTCTTCCATCACAGTCCTCAGCTCTATGGTTAAAGGAAAAATCGATGGTGTCCTCGGGGTCATAGGTCTGTGACTTTGTTTTCTACAGCAGCAGCAATCTGTTGGAGCCTGTAACCGAGCTGCATCTTCTGGGCTGTGGAGTCCTCCTCCAGGGCTGTGATGATCTGACACGATGAAAGAAATGAGATCAGATATTAAGATATTACATATTAAATCAACTAACAGGGTTATTAACAGGGTTCTAAGTAAAAGTGTTTTGGGGGTATCTGTTACTGATTCGACAAAAACTGGAACTTTTGCATGTAGTCGAGATCAGCTGAACCACAGCACAACGTACAGTTCTGTACAACCCAACAGTCGCGAGTCTGTACTCACCTGATCATAGTATTTGTTGATGTACTTGTACAGCTCGTGCAAAGCCACAAGGCAGTTGACCTCAGCAGTATAATTCTGTTTGGAGAGAGTAAAAATAGAGAGAGGTGAAGAACCATCAGAGGGTGGAGGACTGCTAAAAACAAATTTTATTTTATATGAAACTTCATGATTTAGATGTTCAACCTTTGCTCAAATAAGCTATGCTTGCGAAACGGGAAAACAAAGAGCGAGTTACATACACGAGAGAGTTCTGCCAGAGCGGAGTTCATCTCCTGGTCGCTGGCGGAGATGGTCTGACGGATGTCTGCATAGTACCTGAAGGACAGAAGTATGAGTAAGTTACGTACAGAAAACAAAGAAAGAACTACATGAAGTGCAGCAAAGATTGAAAGAAATACGATGAATGAATGAATGAATTCTTTCATGTTAGTATTTCACATCAGCTGTTATTTAAAGCACGTTCACCTCATCACCTGACAGCAGACTGACACAGAACATGGACAGTATGTACAATATTGCTAAACTTGTATGATAAACCACTGGAGGTCGCCGAAAACAAGATTATTATTATGTTTTAAGTTATCAATCATCAGCCAGTGACATAGACAATCATATTTCTGCAACAGTTATCCCTTTTGCTTTCAATAAGACTAATAAGACTTCTAAAACAGGCAGATTTGTTACATAAAACTCTCGTCCAGTGAAGTGTGATCTGTGGGGTTTCGTGTGCAGCAGACAGCAATAAGTGCAGCAGTCTGCTCTCAGACCAGCCATGCATGGAAGCCTCGCAGGCTTAGTCTACCCTCTGTCTGCCACTGACAGATTGTCCTAGGCCTCGCTCTCTCCCTCCTTCCCTCCTTTCCTCCCTCCTCTCTTCTCCTCTCCAGTGTTTCTTTTACGCCTGGGGGGTCAGTGGGGCAACTGGCTGCCATATTCTTACCTCTCCACCATCTGTTTGTAGCGCGGTATGTCTCTGGCGTACAGCAACTTGTTGATGGGAGAGTCCTGTTCAAGGAAGACAAATGGAGAAATGTGTCTTAAATATCATCATCATAAGACAAATAATAATAATAATAATTATACACAGACGGATACACAAACAGCATGAGGGCTTGTTACAGCCACCGTCCTGGTATGTTTCCTTTAAGTGAACTCACTCGTCCCAGTTTGTGGTCAGCGATGGTGCAGGAATCCATGAAGGTCTGAGCAATGACGGACAGCACGGCGTCCACGTGGTCTGAGGTCTGCACGTCAAAGATGAACTGTGGGTTCTTCAGGATATTGATCCAGAACCGCAGCGGTAAACTGTTTGGCAAGGCGAGGAGGTCGATGCATGTTAACAGCTGAACTGATGACTGATTAGAATGTGTCAAGAAAGCATTTTTATATAGCAGAGGATGTCTGCCTGCCTGCTTCCAACACGATTCTGGTGATCTTTGTTTATAGTGTGAGAGCAAAGCTTACCAACCAAACGTAAGTGTAATTCATTTGCCATAAAACAGACAAAATACTAAACGTTAATCATTAATTTAACGAGTGAACATCAGAGGACATGAACGAACACATAAGATGCAGTCTGGTGCAGGATGACTGAAGAAGTGTTCCCATGGGCCCTTGAAAGTTAAAAATTAGTAAATTTAAAAGAAGAAAAAAGAGGAGACGAGGACCTGTCTGACCAGGTGAGTTGCCAGCTGCTACTATAAAGTTTGCCCCGCGTCTCAAACTATGCTGTGTTGGGTACTTGAATCTGGAGGAATTAGGTCTGGAAAGTCCTTGAATTTGATGCATAAGAAGGTGTGGGAACCCCACAGAAGGCATATGTCAGTCCATATGACCTGTCTGTTTACTTCTATTGGTTTGATGTAATAAGTCAGTACTGATGTAATAAAGACGACGTGAACCAAACTTCAATGTAAGAGGGACCTTAATAACTGATTAAAGGTTCATGAGCTCTGGTATGAGATATTGTATCACAATATTGTGGCATTTCAAATGTATCTTATCATCAGGTTATCGTAGCATCAAGTGTTGTCCATATGTTCTGTGTGGGCAGGCTTTGCTGACACAAGACATTCTTAAACCTTTGTATCAAACTCCCCTTGAAGCATGTTTAGAACTTTCCTCATATGGCGGCCCACCAGAAGTTGGCCTGCGATCCATTTCTGGCTTCCAACCCTGTCTAAGTATTGGCTGCTGCTGCTGCTGCTGGCCGGTTACCTGTTGGTCTTCCAGATGTGGATAGTCTCGGGGTCCGTGATGTTGTGCTGCAGAGCCTGCTCATCCAACAAGTCGAAGAAGTATTTGACAGCCAGAGGTACGGGACGACTGGTGCTGAGGATCGCCGTGAATAAATCATCCACGAACTTCTGCAGTGTTCCCTGAGACAGACAGTGAAACCAGATGTATATATAAACCTGCACACATACATTCACACAATCGTGCTGATTTTCAGCATTCTCATCCCTGCTGTTTGCTCTCATTGAAGGTTTATGGAGGCAATTTTCCTTTTTTCTCTACAGCCAAACACACACCACACCCCGATGTCTTCATTGTTTTTTCTTCTTGTTGTCATGGTCATTCTTACTATTTTTGTTGTAATTAGTGTTATATTTAATTAATTAAAATTACTTCAATATTTATGTATTTATTTATTCATCTGTTTTTCTGGCCTTTTGTGCCTTGTGGGAAGGTTTTGGTGGACATGGCTCAAGATGGGAACAAGACAAGAGCATCAAAGCAATAGCACCTGAAAAAGTCTCATCATCTGACCACACTATTTATTTTTTATAATTATTTTCCCTTCTTACTCTCGCCCTCACATATCCCTCACTCCACACACTGACCGGTCAGTTTCACAAATAATAACACCAACTCAAATCACTGCACACACATAACACAGCCTTAAGATCATGAAGAAGCAGACGATTTCACCAATTATAAAACAGATGATAAATGAACCATAAAACAAAGATCAGATGTGTCCATTAAAGGGGAACACTGGTTGTATGATATCGGAGGCTAAGAGTCTATAACAGAAAGTCTGTATTACAAACTGGTGGTGTGACGTTTGAAAGATATGGACATTTAACAGGCAGAGTCTAATGAAAGACCCTGTCAGTATTGCATTATGGGAAGTGTAGGAGCCAGTGTTTTTGGAGCTTATGGAGTGCTATACAGATTTTCATCATTATTATTTTTATTTTTCTGTCTCTTCAAAATTCCTCAACACTGTGGAAGTGAATTGCTGCAGTACTCCTTTAATACTTCTGCAGCTGGACAGTGGAGCCATGCAGGAAATCCATAACACACAATTTTCACACCATGCAAATCAATAAGTGTTTATTGTGATCTTGAACAGATGTGGTCAATAGATATTAAAAATGTATATTTCACATATTTTAAATGACCTAGACTCACACTGGATCAACACTGATGATGGGTTCTTTGTGAAAAATCAAGCTCAAAATAGCACAAAGCTGTAATTACAGGTTCACACCCGTTTAACCAGAGGGGGGTTTTCACACTATAAAAGAAGTCTCTAAAGTGACTGACATCACATCCACCGCAGAACAACTAAACATGTTCATCACAACTGTCTATTTTGTTGCCTGGAGCCAACACGAACATGAATACTGCTGCTTTGTAACACACTTTGAAGAATGTGGCCATGTAAGGTGTGTGAATGTTAGTAACATGAGCGGGTGAGACACTTAGATCATCTCTTAGATCATGTGTTTTATGTGTTTTACCTTCATAGAGAGCAGTCGTGTGAGGTAGATCTCAGGGATAGCCTTGGCCCGCTCGCCTCCCCTCTCCCTCAGACTTCCTCTCCTGTGTTTGGGCAGCTCGGACTCCTCGCTGGCTTTCACCAAATGCCACAGCCTCATTCCTCCCTCATCCCCGTCATCCAGCATTGGGGTCTCTGGTAGGAGGGGACAACAGTGGAATTATTTTTGTTGGTTTCCCATTTCCTGGCCCGTTTTACACACACACTTTTACTGCAGACTCTGTTTCCCAGTGCCACAAAACATATAGACAGTCAAACAGCGACCTCTCCTGGTCATTTAGACTCGGTTCAGCATTACAGTACAGCAGTACACATGAAGACGTGGAGTGTGTGTTTAGGTGAATATCTTAACTGATCCATTTAAATATATTCATATGTTTAGCTACTCATAGTACATATCAAATAACTATTATTTAAATATTTTAACCATGTAGTTAAACAATCAAATAATAAAGCCTGCTTTATATTTTACTGATTTGTTCCTTGAGATGAAATAAAAGCTGTGAAAGATGTGTAGAGCTACAAAACAAAGTGTGACTCACTCTCTCCAGGCATGTAGTCATGGCTGTCATGGAGGTGATGTTTAGTGTTCCTGGGGACGAGGGCCACTGTTGCTCCATCAGGGACCTGCAGTGAAGATCACAACTTTCACATTTGAACTGTTTTAAACAATTACGAGTCAAAACAGTTTTAACAGCCTGCGTGTGTGTTGAGTGACTTGCACTGACCTTGTAGTGTTGCAGTGTATTAAGGCGTTTCCATGAGCCTTGTACGACTGACGTCAGGTCTTCATCTGACAGGATTAAGTGACCTGCAACCCCTGCCCGCCACTCTGGAGGGAAAAATGTGCCACTGCTTGTCATTGCAGAATTAAGACTGAGTTTCAGTTACACTACAGACATATATAAATATAAATATAAATATGACTATATATATAAATTTAAATATAAATATAACACATGTTTGGCTACCACTTTAGAAATGTTCTGTGCTTCAATATTCAGAGTGAAAATGCAGAGTTAATGTGATAAACCGCTCCATATGACCAATGAGAAGCAGGCTCACCGAGGTGTAATGAGTCAATGTGTGGCCTCTGGGAAAAGGAGGTCCCCTTCCAGGTTTGTTCCACAAGCTTCTCCTTCACTTGGGTGATGGTGTCACAGTCCAGGACTTTGGCAGGTACCGTCTGGGTGGTTGTGCCTCCGCTGGTGTTTGCAGCTGGCATCACGACATTCAGTGTCTAGACAAACAGGAGGGACGGGGGATTATTGCTGCGAATACTGTGATACTGTGCAGAGTTTCAGTTTGTGGGGAAGTGTTTGAGTGTGTGCAGTTTGAGCATATTAGATTGACTCCACTCTTACAAGTGGCATCAAAATACTTGGACAAGTAGACACAGACAAACAAACTGTTGTTGTTACGACTACAACATCGTTAACACATTAATTCCACCTCTGTTAACGTGTATACATACAGTATATGTATGTGTATTGTATTTGTGTGTGTGTGTGTGTGTGTGTGTTCGGACCAGTGTGCGGTACTCCACGTCCTCTCGCAGCAGCCGGTTGTCATTCAGTGTGTACTTGGCTTTTCCTGTCACAGCGTCCACAGGTCCCTTGTCCACCTGGTGCTTTATTGCTCTGAACAGCATGTAGAACGACTCCCCTGCTGATTCCTGGTTAGGCAGAAAAGATGGAAGGTCAACAATGTCCCAATGCAAGAGAGTCTAGAATAAGCGTCTCGACCGATTGGTTTTCTTTATTTCTGAGGAGCCACTATTGACCATCGTGTGTGTGGAAGTGTGCTACTTTAGCTTTCACTAAATAAAAGGCTTTAACAGTCAATCAATCTTTATTCACTGATCTCTGGTCAGCTTTAATATACCAGCGTACATACCCTCAGAAAGGTAAACAGACAGATGGACATCCAGTTAGTCAAAAGCTTCTCAACCACAGATTCCGTCCTGGAGAAAGAAAAACACACGTAAACAAACTATTTATGAACCAATGAGCCACTTCAGAAGATAACTTGACTTCCTCCTCACCTCCTGAGCATCAGTTTGGGGTTCTTGGCCACGTACTGTTCCACGAGATCGTTAAGCAGCGTCTTCAGGATGTCTGTGAAGTACTCCAGTTTACCGTGCAGGGCCACAGTCAGCAGAGAGGCCACATAGGCCCGGTCCCTCGGGGAGAATGTCCGTTGAACCTCCAGAGTGTGAATAAACTGGAGGGATGACAGGAATAAGAAGGTGGTGAAGAAATAGCAAAGTGCTGAGAAAACACAATTACAGTTTCTACACAAAAAAGTGAAGATCTCTATTGAATAAAATGCTCCAGGTAAGAAAAAACAATCAGTTTGCCGACCTTGGTGAGAAAGAGTTTACTGTTGAGGAGGTTGGACAGCTGAACCAGCCCTTGCTCCACAGTCTGCCGTCGACTCTCTGGAACGTCCAGATCTCGTCTCAGTGGTGACTCCTGGTGGCCTGGGAAGAAAATGCGCTCGGCATACGCCCGGTAATCCAGGAAGGGGATCCCTGAACCCACCAAATCACTGGACATGTCCATCATCTCTGTCATCAGGTCTGAAGGAAGCAAAGAGGGAATGAAGGCCTCAGTCACAGACAGTGATTGAGTTATATTTATTCAAGTTAATAAGAGAAGATGTGGATTGTACCTGTGAACTCTTTCTTGCAGCGATCTCTCACACTGGTCTCCAGGTTCTCCAGCTGGATCTGCACCTTCTTGTAGTCCCTCATGGCCTGTTTGCTCTTCCTCCTGTCAAACATTAAAGCACAGACAACATTTAGGTAAAGAAATGGAAGAAGGACATCGTACAACTGAGTGCTGTATGTGTTTACCTGTATATGAGGACTATGATGAGCACAATGAGAGCCACTATAGAGGCTCCCACCCCGACTCCCACCTGAGCCTCCAGAGGAAATGTAGACTGGGCCTGGCTGTCGTACTGCACTCTGCCCAGAGAGAAGTTCAGATTCCCCATTTTCACCTAAAAAGTAGAATTAGACACTTTTTTAACAGCATAAAGGATCTGAATGAATCCTTATTCTTCACCCGCTTCACCTAACCACAGTCCCGGAGCTCCAGTTCAGTCGTACTCACTGTGAACTCAGGCAGACTGTCCATGCCGTCCTGTTTGTTGCTGGCTGCGACTGAGGGCTGCTGTGCTGGTGGTTCACAGTACAAGTGGTTGTGGGTCAGAGTCTTTACCGAACACACCCCCTCCCCGATCCGAGCCTCCACCTCATGCTTGTAGATGGCCAGATCGAGATTTTCTCCCTAGGGGGGAAGAATAGAAAATGATTTGTTTGTGTTAAGCTGCAATATTTATGACACACGTGGGGAAATGTCATTGTTGTTTCACTGCAGTTGTTTTGAGGCTTGTAGTTTTTAGACACGGTTTTGGAATAAAAAGCCGTCGGTTTCATCATTATTGGCACCCACCTCGACAGAGATGATGCTGCCAGGTTTATGATGGTATGGTTTGCTGGGGTCGTTCTGGTTCAGCTGGTAGAGCTGCGGGTTGGGCTCGTAGCTGAAGGCTTCACTCCCCACAGTGCTGAAGTCAAAATGGAGGCTGTCCAACAGGAAATGAACCTTGACCCTGGCTCTCCTGGCCTCTGGACCTACCGCAGGGGTCGGACACGAGATGAGGGAGGAGCTGTTCACTGTGCAGCGAGACTCGTACTGGGAGGCAAACAAAGTATATTAGAGAAATATCACTTGGTACAAAAAACATTTCATTTAAAGAGGAGCATAAACATGTAGCTCCCGTACACATAAACATACTTGTTTGACGTGACAGAGTGTGCCCTCGGGGCAGTCCACCTCTGGGACGATCCTCCTCCATCTCTTCAGTGGACCCCGAAGATCCTGTCCTCTGTTCAGGATTCCTTCATTCCTCCTATCCGGGCTCCTCCTCCTCCTTCTCGGGGGAAGAGTGTCAGGAGGACTTAGGGTGACCCTCATTTTTGGCTCCTGGACCACATCCAGGTTCTGACCAGAGACTCTGATGATTCTGCCTCCACTGTAGGGGAGAGTACAGAAAAAGAACATTTACTAGACCTGTCAAAAAAGACTGTCAAGGTTTGTTTCGAGCGTCTGGAAAGCAAAAGGAACCCAAAAGAACAGCTGAACTTTAAATATTGTTTGCAGAGTGTATTTATCCCACAGGAGGAAGGCTGATGTTGTCCGTTCAAGATCAGATCAGTGATTGAATGAGGCAGGAGTGTGGGAGACTTTTGTACTTTTAAACAGACAATAACATGAGTGCTGTGTCAAAGGGAAGCTTGTGGTCTGATGTTTCTGAACAGAACAATACACCAGCTGTTTCTGTTTTAAAAAGGATTTTACTCTTTAATATAAAGATCCCCTCCACAATGTTTTCAGACATTAAAGATGACAATCTGAGCAGATCAGTGGTAGAAAGAAGCACTTCTAATAGATGTACACTGATGGGCACAATTTCCTCTCGCTCAATACTGGACCAATTTAAAAAAAAAAATGTAGTTGCCATCAGATATCAGATTTTAGAGATTTCAACGATTGCTGTAGATTTATCACATTTATGTCATATCCTTACTTAAATGAAAACCGTATTTATTAGTTCAAATGCAGGGCTAATAAATAAGGTTTGCGGGGACAGATGAAAACAGGTCAGACACAGATGGGGAACCTTGCTGCACCGGGACATCTCCTTTTGACGTGTGACTGACAGTCATGTGGCAGTTTGACAGGAGGTGACTTCTTCAATTGTCCCCTTGTCCAAACTGTCAGACAGTGCAGTGAAAGTTCACAATGAAAGTGCAAAAGGGTATTTCAAGTGACAGATTGATGTGTAGCCTGCTATTCCAAGCAGAACTGGATAAAAAACAAACAGAACGACTTCTGTGAGAAGTAATCATGAAATCCGATGGTGATTTTTAGTTGTTATTTGATGTTTTCCACAGAATACCACGTGTTTTCATACATGTACTGTAGATATGGAAGAAATACAATTCTAAATAAAGTGCCTCAGCAATATTGCTGTAAAACAGGGTCATCATTTGTTAAACTCCACACTTAAATTATACGACAGACTGGAAATATTTAAATGTATCAAGAATAACCACCTGAGAAAGCTTTTGGACGGAGCAGCCATTGTGATGTTGGGGTTGGGGGTGTAATGATAAACCAAGCCCTGCAGGTGGCGCTCTGCCCCACCAAAGCGCACGGTGATGCTGTGCTCTCCTGTTCTGTTGCTGCCTCGTGTCAGACAGCTGATCTGGTCCTCCTGGATGTTTAGCCTGAACAGAGGCAGACATTTCGCATTTTAAAGTGTGTTTTTACAACTCTTACTGTTAAAATGAGCGTTCCTTCATCTATAGTCAGTTAGGAGACACTTACACCACACATGGAACTCCTCCGATTAAGACGCTGACTTCACTCGGGTGTCCGGTCCTCAGTCTCCGTCCTCTGATGGTGAGAGACGAGCCCCCCGCCTTTGGACCCCTTTGGGGGAAGATGCTGCTGAGCACTGGATCCTGATAATTGAGAGACGTAAGATAAAGAATGAGATGAAAAGATGCACAGAGAGGGGAAAAGAGGTGTAATCAATAATCCGATACTGAGCGGGTGATTTATAGGGAAGATAAAAGAGACACCAGGGCATCCTAGGAAACACTAGAAGGCTCCCTTACAGCCAGCTTATACAACAATTCAGCTGCTTGTCGCTTAGGTCAATTAATTAAGGCTGTTACAAACTTACATTACTTTTACTGTTATGTAAATGAGAAGACATGTTATTACTTTATTGCTTTGCAGCAGTTCACTTACATTCAATTACACAGGCACAGTTACAAGTGAAGCCTAATTAACAAACGCAGGGAGCCGTCGTTTCCCTAATTGGTCAGAAATGCTCTGTGGGAAAGCACTTTTCTTTTTCACGGATAAACAAACACGGATGTTAAACAGCTACTGCGGATTGTTACAAACCACCAGGCTCGATGCTTTCTGAAGTCGCAATCCGATCGCTCAGAGATCACATTTGCATCACATTCTCAAAATGAGGCATTTCAGTATTAGGTTAGAAAAATTTCAAGGGACCCACCCCCCATCCCCATCCCCACCCCCACCTCATCTCAGAGCCTTGATGAGTCTTGATGGGTCTGTTTTGATCCACACCCAAAAACGATTACTGTGTTCTCATGTATGTAACTGAACTAAACTCAAGGGGAAAGATGCAAGAATTCAAAGTAACTGCTGCTTGTGAACTGGGTGTGAAAATGCCCCAGAGATGTCTTTGTGTTTTAAAGGCTTGTTTACTTGCTACGCCATGATTAGAATCCAAGGAGAAGCTTGGTGAAAGGGTGTAGCACAACTTTGTGTAGATATTCAGTGGGTTTACGTGCTCTTAAAGGGATAGTTTGGGTATTCTGAAGTGGGGTTGTGTGAGGATAAGTACCTCATACAACCCCACTTCGAACTACACTTCACTCACACTGTGAGGACAGGCTCTGACTAGGAAATAAGGTTGGTGGTAGAGCAGTTTGATTGATTTTCATGCATGTGAACATACTGAGTGCTGCAGTATTTACCTGAAAGCTGAAGATCTGAGCAGACAATCCGAGTCCTCCTCCCCTCACTTTGACTGAGGCCTGGCCGCTCCTCTCGCCTCCACTCCACATAGTCTCACACACGATCCTGCAGGATAAAGACACGAGGCCGTCACAGTTAGAAAAAAAGAAAAAGGTTCATTTTATAAGCAGTTTTATGTTGTTTTTTTGGGGGGTATGTGGATGACTTGCCTTGAGGAGACTTCATATCTGCTCTGGATGACATTGCAGGTGACTCCAGCTACTGTGACTGAGTTCTGGATGTCTTCAGCTCTCTGGCCAAGGTTAGAGCCTGAAATGGTCACCACTGTCCCGCCCTCTACGGGACCGGATACCGGGTCCAACTGAAACACAAATGGACCAAATGTATAGAACGTAGATCCTGCCTCAGGTCAGCATGGCATGAAAATGTGTCCAATAGGCATGTAATGATACATGATGAAGGCTTGCTAAATACAAAGTGAGAGGGTAAAAACCACAGAGATTATATCATTCCCCATCTCTCCTCCCTTATTTCCTGTTATCACGCTATTGTTGACAAAGAAGAAGACATAAAATGACCGAATAATACTGATAAAGAACTGAAAAAAACATATAGTGTTTTCAAGATGTTTCAGTGAGAGTGGTTCTGAATACAGCAGAAAGGAAGCAGAATGAGGAGAAGTTGATGTTGATGTAAAATTAAAACAAAGAAGAGTACAAATTAAGTGGTGTCACTAAGCTGTCACACATAAGTTGTTACAGAAATAGAGCTACAAATAGTGATTGTTTTCATTATCCATTAATCGTTTAGTTGTTTGGTCCATAATATGTCGGAAAATGCTGAAAAAGGTTCATCAGTGCTTCTCCAAGCCCAATTTGACGTCCCAAATGTTTTGTTCACAAACCAGATCTTAAGTTTTTTGTCACAGAGGACTAAAGAAAGCAAAGTTTGGACATTTTCCCTTGAAAAATTATTTAAAACAATTAATTCATTATCAGAATTGTTTGCGATTGATTTTATAGTTCACATCTAATCACTTCATTAATTCTACACAGATAACATCCAACTTGTCAGATGGGTAATAAACCAGACCAGTCCTGCAGTTCACAGTTTACGTCATATTATATCTTGCTTTTCCTAGACTAGTGACTAGTGACAAATGGTGACGCAAAAACATAAAATCAATCAATCATGAATTCTTTCACACCTCCTTAGAAAAAGTTTTAAAAGGTTCTTACAAAGTGAATGACAGGAGCAGGACAGGTGTGTTGGACCTCGTCGGTGCAGGAGTCCTGGTACACACAGCGAGAGCTTGCAGTACCTCCACACCAAACGCAGCCATACTTTGGGTCTGCGGTGCGACACCGGCTGCAGTCCGACCGGCCCACTGAACAATTGAACAGAGTGACTGCAACAAAGCAGAGAAACTTTAGAATATGTACCTGCTACTCTACGCCATCAGATGGTGTCACATCTCCCGCTCAGAGTAAAAACAGTGTCCTCACCGTACAGATCCTCTGCGCTGTCGATGTGGAAGTTGTTTTTTCTCCTCACGTTGATTGTGGCTGCGTATTCCTCCATCATGGCAGAATATGCATACTGAAACGAGAGCAGAAGTTAACAGTCGAAGCAGCACAAGGACTGCCTGTGGTATATATGAGTTGATGTTATGCACGCTCAGGTGCAAAGCAGAGACGGCGTGTGTCAAATTATCTGCTTATGGGGGCGAATGAAAAACACACATCATCAGGAGAAGACAGTTCATGGATTTCTGTTAATATGGCATGCCTCTGCTTTATTGGTGTTGGTTGTTGGCCTGTTTTTGTTGACTGAGTCAATGAATGGTAACAGATGAGTGTGTGGTTTATTCCATCAGATTAAGACAGATAAATGTTGATAAATTCTTGTACTGCTGTATGAACAGTTTATGAAAGATGATTCATTTGCTGGCACACTGGGACTGATGAATGTGACCAGACTGTAGGTAGAAAAATGGAAGAAATCTGGGTGATAAACAGGCAACAGCCAGCACGGCTGAGAAGACAGGAAAGAGTGTCATCCACATTTGTTTTTGTACTAGCATTTACCTATAAAGCATATTACTACAAATGATATAATATTGTGCCAAAGTCTGGATGGTTATTATTTAATATTTTATTATAATGAAGTATTTATTTAAGTATTTAGGAAGTGATGCTTGGCTAGAGTTATTAGCATTGACTTGTTTGTTCCTGTATAAATGTCTTAGTTCTTGTTGTACAGTGCATGACCTGCAGCCTCCGATGACGCTGTGAGCCCCGCACTCTTCTTGCAAGAATAAAACTCAAAAGACAACTGTCATTGTCCAAGTCTTTATGTCAGACCCTCATGGTTTTTGGTAATGCAATCATTTTTCCACAACAGATAATATATACTGAGATATTTGCTGACCTTGTGTGGTTGGCAGGTGATAAAGAAGACGGATTGTTGCTTGGCATCCAGCTCCACGGAGGCGTCCACCACCACTGATTGATTCTCGATGTCCAACACACACTCGTAGTCCAGATTCTCATCCTAAACATACACACCACATACAGTGAAGTACACACGTTATAAAATAAGCTCATGTTCACTTGTGGCAGTGCGGGTACATTAGGCGGAATAAACAGATTTTTGTTTTATTGTCAGTACCACATAGTCAATTTCAGGAAGAAACGTGTCCACATTATAATGCTCTTTTTGTTCTGACAGTGAGAATCTATCCTAAACCACAGGATGCATTACAAACCTCTGTGGTCTAGAGCTTTTAATACGAGCGTTTATATCCTTTTTAACTCAAACTGAAATGTACCCATATCTCAGGACTTTCAGAATGTTTGCAGAGCGGCTCTTGTGCTCACTGCTGCTGAAAAGACTTTAAGACTTTCTTACTGATAATAACATGAAACAAATCCCATCTTGAAACATTCATGTTCAAATATATCTTGAGAGTAACCTGCATGAACACAGTTTTATTGTACTGTTCTGCTGGCTGTGCCCTGGATGATTCCATTACCTGAAACAGGTTTAGGTGTTGTCCCACCAGAGTGACCTTCCTCTCCACGTTGACAGGGAGGAGAGAGGAATCCTGAACTCTCTCCACACACGGACATTCCTGGTGGCACATTAGAATGAGAAACATAAAAGGGAAAAGAAATTCTGCAGCTACGTCTAGATCCTAAAAACAGCCGACATTATGTGAACAACGCATTTCATAATCACGAACATTAAAAAGTTGCCCCACGCTGCTAAGACCTTGAAATTCTCCTGGAGGCTTTAGTGTTAGGATCTGCTATTATGCAATTAAGCCTAGCTCGTGTTCATGGCATTATCTATTGCTACAACATTAGAGGGCCGTCACTGAAGTGTTGCTATTTCCTCTGACTGGAACTAAGACCGTTAATGTGAACTATGAAAATCAACGTCAGACGACTAAATTATGAAAAATCTAGATTCACCTGTGCACAGAAATTTAACAAACTGAGATGAGTCCACATACTGTTGATCATATAGTGTATAAAATGTCATAACTAAAGATTCAGATGCAATAAAAAAAAGGTGAATTCTGTATAACAATAAATCAATCCAAAGTGTGGGCAGCTGTCCCATCTTATACCTGAGTGTAAGGCTAGACCAGACGATGAAAAACAAAAAGCAACTGCAAACAAAACATGAACACAGAAACACACCACAGCGATGAAACACTGAACATACAAGTAAAACATCAGAAAGGAGAACAGGAAATGATAATCAGGGATAGCAGCTTTCCTTAGCTCGTGTTTTCTGGATAAGTGAAACATTATTACCTGCATCTAGTATTGAATGAGGTGAACAGAAATGCATGGAGAGGGTACACTAGCCAATGAGACCTGTCAGCTTAGTGCCTTGACTTTCTCCGTTCCATTGATTTTGTGTCTGTTGTTTGTCTTTTTGTGGACAGGAGAGCTAATGAAGACTACTGCAATACAAGTGTAGTGTTCGGTATTCCTCATTGCTTCCACTGCTGTCAGAATGTGGACCGTGTAGTTACTGACTGCACACTGAAGCTTAGATCAACAGATTAACAGAAGGTGGATACCGCTCTCAAGTTTGTCTGTTAAACGTGAAATACAGCCACAGCACGATAAGATTAGCTCGTCATAGTTATCCCGTCCCGGCAGTGCAGGAAATGCCTCAATTGGCTCTCTCCAGGAATCCTACTCCATTCAAGAGATCATTTTCCGGGACTTTACCTCCGTCAGTCTTTCTGACATTCTCACTCCTGAAATTAGAGGTGTTACAGGCAGAACCTTCAAGATGTTTTAATGTCACTAGTTTTGGAACTCTCTCCTTTAACTGTGTTTATTTGTTTTTTTGGCCTTGTTTTAATGTTTGATATTACATTTTATTTTTGTGCTCTATGCTTGGCGAGTGCAGATTACAACCACTATTATTCATTTGTAACCTGAATTATTTTATTGTGAGAAATATAATTCTTTTATAAGAAAAACAGGAGGATGTTAAAATGTTTCTGTCATAGTCCATGTATTTTAAGTGTTGAAAATCGGTCATCTGTTTTCTTGGTTTCCCGGCACGTGGGAACCTTGTCTCTTGTAAAAATTAAACAAATAATATGTTGTAGCTGTAGCTTCACATTAAACAGACATATAAGAGTGGTATCATTCTTCTTGTCTAACTCTCTGCAAAAAAAACTCAAAATAATAATTCCCAGAATGTCAAACTTTTCTGGTCAGTGGTTTCTCATGGTGACTCTCACAGCAGCTGCACACGTGGCTTCTGCACTCACCGGAAAGTAAGAGTTGGTCGAAGAATCTGATTGGTAGTTTGTTGCAGATTCAGAGTTGGGGGCAATAACTGTTTCAGGTGACTGCGTGTAGATGAACGACTTTTCGCTGGCACCTGTTGCAGAGTTCAAGTCAGTCTCTCCCCCCGGCTTCCCCCACTCACTCAACCACAGAGGTGAGTCACTGTCTTCGGAGCTGGTCAGAGGAATGTCCTCTTTATCATCACTGACAGAGGGGTCTATTAATAGGGCCACTTCGCTGGAGGTGGTTGAGCTCACATCGGAGGAAGAGTCCACAACTTCGCCGGACGGCTCTAAAAATCTCAGCTCAGAGTCTACCTGGCCACTAGTGCTACTGGGTATAGTAGTGTGTGGAGTTTCATCAGTGATATTCCAGGTTTCAGCCTTCTCGCCCTCTGAAAGACCTCTTGCAGTGCCACCAGTTCCCTCTGTCACTTCCTCCACAGATAGAGAGAGGGACCCGCCTGCGGTGCTCACATCAGTGTGAAGGGTGGTGGCCTGGGTGAAGATCCTGAGAGATGGGGAAGTTGTGGCCGTGGTAAGGGGTGTGGTGGATTCAGATTTAGAGGTGGTGGGTGGTGTCACTGTGGTGGTAGTTGAAGGGACAGCTGCTGTGGTGGGGACAGGTGTCACTGTGGGTGGTGGCTGAGTTGTTGTTGTTGTTGTTGTTGTTGTAGCAGTCGGGACAGTGGGAGGTAAAGGGGTCAGTGTTCTGGTGGGTGGTGGGATGGTGCGTGTTGGCGGTTTGAACTTGACGATGGAGTGAAAAAGCGGGGAAAGGAGAGGACAAGAAAAAAAGGCAGGGGGAAGACAAAATTAGGATAAAACAAAAAAGGGTTTGCAAATACAATAAGAAGCAACTTATGAGAAACATAAAACGACGATTCATGGTCAAAACTGGACTAAAAAGACGAAGGGAAACAAACAGGAAACTACAGCGAGCACAGCAAACAGACAGCTCATGCACAGCATGTTGCACAAACTCAGTGATTTAAGTTTGCACTGTGTTTTTCCTTTAAATACAGAGCTTACCTTCAGGTGGCAGTTTATTAAAGACACCTAGCTCAAAATAAGTCAGTCCTGCAAAAATCCTGCCTTCATTAAGGTTGGATTGTGTTTACCGAGAGGTGTTTCTGTTATTTAATACCCTCACTGATAAAACTACACTCATTATAATGTAGTACAATTCAGCTGCACCTCCAAAATGGCCATACAGTTGAATAAACAGCTCTGAAACAGTTTAAACACCAGAACGTTCACAGTAATAGAATTTATTGCAGGACTGTTGTATTGAGCCTCATTACTTTTAGCTAAAGTACACCTAATAAAGTGCTAACTGTATATATAGTACCCCTGAAATCTATCTGCATTCAAACATTTCTTAGTACAATCCAAAGCCTTCTTGTGGACTCACGTTTTGGTTGTAGATGGTGACTCCTTGGCTGCAGGTGTGTTTGTGCGTGCAGACATGCTGGTGGATACACCAGTTGCACCCCCAGCGACTACTAACACACCCTTGACATCTGGTGGAGTGCACAGCAGGAGAACAGGTGGAAGAAATCATGATAAACATGTTAGACAGCCCATGAGACAACTACAACAACAATCCTAGACTCTCAGATAATCTAACGCTGTATTCTGGATACTTCGTAGTCCCCACTTGGTATTCATACATACTGAACTACAACAGAAGGGCTGATGTGTGTGTGTTTACTCACGGCCTGCGTCCAGAGAGCTGCTGGACCAAGCTGCAGTTGTAGAAGGTGAATTCTGTTTCTGCCACCGTCACGTTTGTGAAACGCAGTGACAGGGTCACGATCACAAACTCTGAATCAGAACAAACACCATTTGTGTCATTTTCTTGGGCATCATACTGTAGCTCCACATTTCCAATCTTTCACACAAAGTAATGGGAAGAAAAACCCTCACCATCTCCATGGCTAATGGGGGGCAAACTGCTGGCATCAGGAGTGGAGCACAACACGCCAGTGTCAGTGAGTGAGGCAGGAGTTTCCGTGTCCTGGAAGAAGCAGGAGTAGGCTTCTCCTTTTCCCAGACTCGGGAGGCCCTCTACTGACACTGTAATCTGATGGAGGAAACAGGATTGAGAGGGAATGCTGTTAATGTTCATCAACTGAGGGTTCAACACTTATCTTAAAGAATTCATGCCTATAATTTACATCGTCTTTCTCCCCGCGGCTTATGTTGTAGAGGCTCAGGTGCTGGATACTGAGGCACTGCTGCGTCTGGTTAAAACTCCACAGCCACTGGCCCTGCTCAGACCCTCTCTGGCACTCCCAGCGCTGACCGCACCTGAAATACCACAGAGGAGTAAGACGGGGAAAGAGAAAGTGGACAAGTATACAAGAGAACATTTACAGTAGCCATACAATTACTTTACCCTGTCCCCATCATATGTATACAGACTCACCGTCCCTCCAGGACACACCAGCCACAGTAGGGGTCTTTGGCAGACAAACAGGACTGACAGTCCAGGTGATCCCCACATTCTGCCACAGGATGCTTCTCTACCTGAGAATGACAAATGAGGGTCAGCACTCAAAGACACAATTTCTGTGGTTCAATTTGGTGTACAACGGTATGCAACAAGTCTTGATGTTCTCACTTTTGAGAATATCCTCCACTTTCTATGGCGTTTATTGTTTGCAAAAACATAATTAATGGCATAATATAATATTAAATGACTTTCAATCATTCATTTCTTACAACTGCTTTCATGTAAGTCAGTTGGCTAAACTAGTTTACCTAGATAACTACAGATAAGTTATCTAATGTTAACATTATGGCTTTTTAAAAAATGTTTTTAAACTTTACGCCAAGCGGGGTTTAAGTCAACAACAAATTCATTGTGAAACAAAATCCACTTAAACAGCAGCGCAGACGTTCTTAGTTATCTCAGCCAGCCAACCTTTCGTTAGCTAGTCTGAGATTCAAACTTAACAATGTATTTTTTTCAGAGTTACAGTCCATTATTACCTTTACTTCTTTTACCTCGTGCCTCTTTTAGTCTGTGAACTGCTGCTTAGTGCTTTTGTAGCGTTCTAATCATGCTAGTTACCATTTTACTGTCTGGGTTAGCTTACGATGCTAACCGTCCTCATGAGCCATATTGTTACTAGCTATCTCATAGCTATTCAGCTAGCTACTTTAGATATGTTAACACTAGTTGAGTCTGTTGAGCTTCAAATTCATCTTGCCAATAGACCTTTTCCACAGCAGCCATTTTGACATGAAACAGTAGGTAAACTCAGGTGTTTCCAGTGATACTAATTAGGGTTCCGTTCCATTCAGGTCAAACAATGTCAGGTTGCATGGTGTGGTACAGAGCATGAAACGACCTTAGAAGTCCGATAGAATTCGACCCGAGCCCGGCCCGAGCCCGGCCCGGCCCCGTTTTGATTGACAGCTTTGTGCGCATATGGCATAACAACTCCAATCAACAGGTCAGCTACGAATTTCCTGTCGTTTTGCTGTCATATTTCAACAAAATGTTGCATTTATTCAGTGCCGGGTCCCGTCGGGTGCCAGGTCCCGTTGGGTCCCGGCGGGTTCAGGCAAAGATTCCCAGCTCTAGTGTGGTGCATGTTGGATTACTGGAAATACTCTGCTGCAATAAATGGAACGGAACCGCAATTAGTGCCATTGTAAACACCTGTGTTTACCCTACTATTTCATGTTAAAATGGTTGCTGTGGAAAAGGTCTGTTAAATTATAAACAGTTACACATGTTTCTTCTTCTTTCGGTTAATAATGAGTGCGACACATCACGTCCTCTTACTTCTTGCCTTTTTATGTAGATTCAGTCAGCATTATTTAGCCAGAAAGCTACTTTTGGATTAAGCCGTTCAGTGGTCCAGAATTGACACAAGTCTTTGTGTAAGTATAGACTAGCAGCTTCCCATGTCCATTTATCAGCATCCATGCCTACCCACACAGACACTCTGTAGGGAGTGTGCCAACACAATAGAGGCCACTTTCTCTGATCAATACCATTGTTATGTCTGACCTTACACCTCCCGCTGACTGTTGTACCCATCGCAGTGGGGTTAGTGAACTCTGACCCCGACAGCCAGCTGCCCTCTCTGTTTTCTTTTATGCTCTTTGCCTCTTATTCTTTTATCCTCTTTATCTGTGAGAGAGACACAGCTTGAGGAAGTATCAAAGCCTGAAAAACTCTGACAAACGATAAATTGTTCTGACAATGAATGACAAGCCATGTTCAGTCGCGTGTATGGAGACATCTGGGTGACTGTTTGAATGGACACACTCGCCAAGAAGGCTACGGCTGATTATACATCTGTTGAGTAGTTCAAAGACAAAACATGTGAAACCTGTGAAAGTTTACTACGCTGAGATATCCTGGCTAGATTCCTGTGTATTCTTTTAAGATGGCATTTACCACTTCCAACTGTCCAGAAGTAGACTTACAGTAGTTTTGGTCATGATGTAGATGTGTGCTCCATTCTGGTCCAGTAAAAGGTCACTGTTAATGGGTGAGTTGGGCTGGATGGTCATGTTCGCATATACCTCCACCTGTCCATCTTGGCCCAGATATACCTGAAGAAGTACGCCAGAAAAACAACACAACACTTCAGATAGTAGTATTTAAGTTGCAATGGATTTATATCTTTAGACAAGGGTTTTTAGAGAAAAGTGGTACACTCCTTTCACTGCAAGCCTGAAATTAAGAGCTGACAAAAAAGAAAATAACGTAAAAGGAATATCTTCTTCGGCTTACAACTCAAACTCAAATCAAATCACGCTTGTGCAGGATCGCAGCAGAAGTGGCCATGAATTTGATTACAGCACAGCCAAATCTAATATGAAGCGCAGGAAGACACCTCTGGCTTAAGTGATTCACAGGCCTTCAAACTCTCATGTTACCTCGTGCTAATGGGATTAGCAGAGGTTTTGATGCCTCTCTCCATCAGCCTCTCACTTGATCATGGTGAGCAGAATGGAGAATCAGTTGTCCCATTAAGAGGTTGCACTCAACATATAATGGCATGGGAAGTAGCTTTGTAATGTGTGGTGACTTCAAAACAGTTTTGTAGTTTACTGTTTTGCATGTCATATCTGATGGAGAATTTACAGGTTTTCCAGGTTTCAGATGCAGGGATTGACATCACTTCCAACAGATCTACATTAAAAGGCTAGTTCAGCATTTTGGGAAATATGCTGATTTATTTTCTTGATGAGGCATAGGCCACTCTCATGTCTGTTTCACTAAAAATGGACAGTGTATGTGTGATTTCACCCACAAGTGTCTGGCTGCTGCCATGTTGGCAGTCCTGCCTCTTCTGCCTCCCGGCAAATCTAAAAATCGGCAAAGACATGGATAACTGGCGGACCTAAGGTCAGGCCGAATGATGCCTGGTTGATCAAACAAACCATGTGTAACAGTACCCAGCTGGTAATTTTGCATAACTTTAAGCCTTAATACAGTTTGAACAGGTGAGTTGTATAAAAATTCACCCTCAGTACAGTTGTCATGAACGGGGAAATTAGCTATAGAGACCAAAACAGTTTTTTTGTACCAGGCTGTAAACATGACTCCTTCTGTAACTAGCGAGCCACACATCACAGCCACAGAGTTCACCGCTTGGTCTGTCCCCTCAATCAACATGTCATATCTTGTTTGATGAATCAATATGAAATCACAAGTCTCTGTCAGCTACTTGGAAAACTCACAAACTGACAAAGAGTCACTGTGCCAAGAAATAGTCCGGCACGTAATTCCCGTATACAAGGATTCAACAAACAAGATGTAACTTGTTTATAATGTGGGATGCTGGTAGGAGGGGCGTTCAGGCTTGTGCTAAGCTAAGCTAAGCATCTCTTGTCTTTAGCTTCATAATTAGCATACAGACATGTGGTATCATTCCTATATTTTTTTCATTTTTAACAGAATGATGTGAGTGCGGTAAATGGTTTCCTTCTGTGAATCTGCACTGAAATCAACTGTTCCCAGTTAGACTGGCCGTTCTAAATACACTGGTATACGGTCTAAAATGGGCCAACAACCGTGGCCTAACACACACACACAGACACACACACAACACACACACACACCAGTATCTGGATGCTATGGAATTTGTCCTACTGTGATACGATAATCCTGTTACAATAGCTTACTGCAGATGGCTACATGGAGTGCTGCTTTGATCTGCTACCTAAGAGCACCAGGTCTCCTTCTTTCACACACACATCAAACACACACATGCACATACGAAGCAAAATACTTAGACCTACTAGTCGATAACCAACGCCTGGAATACCTCACAGCTGAGTTATGTCTACAATCCTCTTATCTGGATCCCTACATCAGATCTATACAGATGTTGTTCTAAAGCTGGTGACACACAGCAGTTTTTGGACTTTAAAAAGCTGTGGTCAGACTTTGAAAAACAAAGTCAAAATGGAAAATGCATTCCACAAGTCTTAGAAAAAACATTTAAAATATGCATCACTTCTTTAAAACGCCAGCTCAAAAATGTAATATGTTCCACATCTCCAACAATCACATACTGCAGTCCACAGAACAAAAAGCAAATGTACAAGCCATGGGATCATGGTGGTATGCTTGTCTGTGTATGTTGGAGAACTGTGAACACTGGAATGATCGGAATCTTCAAGGATGTAGCTGCATAACGATGCCTGAATATGGGAACTGGCACAGACTAAGGAAGAAATCCCTGAAATCACTTGCTAATGTTTTATGTGGTGTAAGGTGTGTCTGCTTTCCTTGAAAATGATTAATTGTCATCTTTAACAGGAGCAGGCAGTGACAGCCTCGAGGGTAGGGCTGTGAGGATCACAGTATTAAGTGTGTGTGTGTGATTATCTTGGAATGGAAAATATTAGGAAATTGCCTCAGTAGGAAATTGCCCAATGGTCTAAATATTCCCATGATCTTTGTTATCCCTGTGATGTGTCCAGGGCGTCTCCCAGCCCTCCACCTAGTGCATGCTGCAGCAGGCCTGAAGAAACTGGCACAGAAACAACAAGCATGTTCAAAAAGCACATGGGATGAGTTACCTTGTGCAGAGTCCCTTTGGAGTCTCCAAGGAAGGCGATGCTGTGTCCTTCTCTGACACTGACCGCCACAGCAGTGAGACGGGCGGCTGAGGTGTGCCACGCGGCTTTAGCTTCCAGCGGTTCCCGGCTTGCCATCGGACTGGGGGTGTGGTCAGAGCCGCAGGGGTACGCCTTAAGGGTATTCTACAACACGAAGTCATAGGTTCAGTCATTTCTTGATCTTTTTTATTTGATTACTTTGCATGAAACATTTGGGTTTTATTAATCTTGGCATGTCAAACACCTCAGCTTCAGCAAACATATTCATATTTACGTCTTTTCAATTAGTCATTCTTTTTCCTATGATTGCCTCAGAGCCTTTGAATCCTCTTAATTCATCGTAAGAGGATTGCACCATAAAGAAGCGATTCAACCAACTCGCACAGCCAATTCACTCTTTTTGGTTCTGCACAACAGCTCCCCCAAATCCTCTTTCCAGTAAGTCTCCGAGCAGCTCTGGCTCCAGATAATTGGTCCTGAAGGAGGAAGTAAAACGGGCCGTCTTTTTCCATCTACTCCAAGTTGATCAAAAATAAGATCATTGTTGCAAAGAGAGATCTCTAAGATCATTGTAAGACCCCCCCCGCTCCAGTCTCCGTCTCTCTTGTCCTGTCCTCTCTTGTCAGTGGGTTTCAGAAGAACTTCCTTGTCAGAGCTCATTAAGCAGCAGTGCAGCTGATTCAGGGTTAGTCTGGTTGATTGATCCCTAACAATCCCATTAAATGGTTCTGAAGGCTGGCAGGACCTGGGCGGCTATAGGGCTGCAGCTGGGCATCTGGAAGCTATGGGCTCTTCAACGAGGGCATTACAAGGCTCGCCCTGCCTTCAGTTCTTCATGCTACGCAGCTTAATCTCAGCAATCATGCCTTATTACTGTGCTCTACTTTTTGTTTTGTCTCTTTGCAACCACTGAAACCAAGTGAGTCGATATACTCATAGTACGTGGTGGACAGCAGGAAATTCACCATGATGTATGTGCTATACAAAGCAGAGAAAGCTATAGCTGCAGAAAAAGTCAGTTTCAGTTTCATCAGGTTGATGTTGATGCTGATGCTAAAAACACATCAACGGTCAACCGTCCTTCCTTACCACAGGCAGGTTTGCACAGCTGGACTTGACCTCATACTCTATGTAGGCCACCTCCCCTCTTCCCTCCACCCGGCCGTCCTTGGTGTAGCAGAGATCACGAGTGGAGTCGATGTATGCATCTAGCTCATCCAGTGGGTAGACGCACAGAGCTGAGGCATCCAAGGGATTGTTGTTTGTGGAGCCGATGCGGGTGGAGAAAACTCCCAGGAGATCCTCGCCCTCCCTGTCTGTACCTTGTCCCACCTGTTGCAACAAAGGCAAGAGGGAAAAGTTAAAGACATTCACACACAGAAGAAATGTTTGAATTATTGCTCCCTACAAGAGAAGTATTCTGAAGGACTCATGCACCTGTGCAGCCTGGAGCAGGTTGTAAGTCTTGAAGGGAGAAGAAGGAGACCGGCAGACAAGAGGAACTTCCACGTAGGAATAGTAGGACGTGTCATCCAGACACACTCTGGCGGCATAGGTGCGGTACTCCCTTGATGGCGACTTGATGTCCCGGCGGTAAAACAAGAAGTACACATACGTGCGACGCGTGAACGCCTTCACGAAGTGGTGGTCGTATTCCGATAGGCGCCCGGCCACAGCCAGCTTAGCCGTCTCCTCATAGGAAAAGATGGGTTCTGAAGAAAGGTGGCGGGTGGAGATGGGCGGATGGCTGGCGGTATAGCCCCTACCCACATACATCACTGTCCGTTCTCCGCTACGAAGCCCCACCACCAGGCCCACGGTTGACACCGACGGATCATTGGCTGCGACATACTGCGTATCCACGGGCCTCTCGGTGGAGAAGAGAACCTCCTTGATGGATGTCAGGTTGCGTTTCTGGCAGGTGCCCTGGTGGATGCTGCCACAGGTGATCAACTGCGACGCCTTCGAATCCACCAGCAGTAATTTGTTGTGGTTACTGGTTCTCCTGGCCTGCGGACAGTTAAACTCAGTGACTGGGGGGAGGCAGTCTTTGCTGTCGCTCACAGGACCAGTCGTCTCCTCTTGCTCCAGCCGGAGTCCATCTGATCCATCCAGCTGGAAGAGGTGGTCCCTGGCCCCCACGTACACCGTCCCCATTGAGGGGTCCGGGTGGAGAACCAGGTGCTGGAATTCAGTGTCATTACGGGAGAAACGAGGGTAGGAGCGACCATGGGCACTGGCAGAGATGATGAGGGTGAGGAGTAAGAGCAGGGTGGAGTTCAGAGCCTTCCCATGTAGCATGGCAAATACTCTGAGGAAGAAAAACAGGATGGTTTGAGGTTTGTACTAACAGATGTTGAGGTTTAACAATATCTAATGAGGCTAAAAGCAGCATCCATATAGCTGAATATAGTCCAACTTTAGGAGTTTTAGAAATATTAGGATTAGACTGTGTAGTCAGAACCTCTTAGAAATCTAATCAAGGAAGATAATGCTCTTTTTCTTGCTAGTCTGGGCAGCCTAAGCCTGATATATCTTATTGCCCAGTGTTGTAGACCTCTACTGTTGCACTGGCTGATGCGTTTAATCAATGCCATGAACACACACTGTAGTTTATTCTGAGTCAATCCCCCATTATATCATCCTGGGGGTGTTGTTAAAGCACCAAATCCATCAACAAATACACCTTTTACTGCTGTTTGAGTAAAACTGCTTAAAACTACAGTTCCCAGGTCTTTTCATTAATTGTATTGATTTTGCAACTTTTAAAAACAGTTTAAGTAAGAACATCTCACCATCTATGTTCTTTGTTAAGCTGAAGACTTCCTCCTCACGATCACCTGGAATCATATCCCATTCCTTTCTTGTCTTGTCAGTCAATGTTGGCAACGCAGAGGATTATTCATCTGTATTCAGGATAGAGACAGAGACAGAGAGAGAGAGAGAGAGAGAGAGAGAGAGAGCGGGACAGAGACATGACTCAGAGACAGACAGCTATTTTCAAGAATCTTGTCACGTCTTGTCTTATTCATTAAAACATCGCAGCATCTAGCATATGACTACCCCCACAGTGTTTAGAACTTCACCACTGTAATGTCCACAGTATCCCTTTACAGCTGGAACATTGGAAACAACAACTCTCATTTCCCATTTCCACAGCCATCACTCAACACCTCTGAAGAGAGTGGTCTGTGGACGCTGAGAGCCTTCGCATTAGAGATAAAACCCCCTTTAATTATTGAACAGGTTCCTCGGACCTTTCACTGACCTCCCTGACAAAGGTCAGGCTGAAATAAATAAATAACTCCTGCGCACCATAGTGTATCATGCAAGCTTTAAACTGGCTTAGATACACAGAATACTATTGAAATGTATTATTTACGGCCCAACACACATAATGGAAGAAAAGAAAATGTGTAGAGAAAGCTGTGTCTCTGCTAAGACATTAGACATGCAGCGCTATCTCACCTAACTGTCCACTCCCAGGGGCTGCAACCAGGACAAAAATGAAGGGGGGTGGAACGGGAAACTGTGTGTGTGTGTGTGTGTGTGTAAGAGCCATACAGAAGCAGGTGCATGTGTCTTAGTATGTGTCTGGTAAGTGGGTGAGACTCAGGCGTCCTTTTTACTTATTCATGAGCAGAATAAGAAGTATAATAAGCAATAACCTCCACGCCCACTGTCAGAGGATTTCAGTCGTGTGTCTGTGTCTGTGTGTCAAGAGAAGTGGCCATTGCAGTCTGTTAAATAGGGCTGAAAATCCACACAGTTCAGTTCTTTGAGACGAGGGAAGACTTGTCTTTATGAAATATATATATATAAAACAAACTCTTCTCTGTGCCTCATGTTTTATTGAGTTAAATATGCTACAGTGGTGTAAGACTTGTGGTAGTGACATTAAATCTGTTGACTCACTTAACAACTGCTCTCTGGATCGCCATGAAATTCTGTTCATGTTCACCTCAGGATGAATTGTTATGACAGGTTGGTGATCTCTTAAAGGTCTCATACTGTAGAAAATGAGATTTCCATGTCATTCTTTCATTATAAAGCAGATTTAGATTCTCTATAAATACTGTCCATACTCAGAATCTGTGTCTTTCAATGAGCCGTTATGACTTCCGTCCTCAGCACCCTCAGCCATGCTCCCGATACGGCCCACCCAGACCAGCTGTCCAACCTTTTTGTTCGAGCATTAAGCATGTTATAAATTATCTCAATGCCCTGCTGTACAGGCCACAGAGCTTAGCATAGCTGTAGACCATTTAGTCCTATCAGTCAAAGATCTTAAAGCAAGACCACCATAACACCAGTGAATTAAGCCACAAGATAGAATTACAGGATAATGATAAATGCTGATGTGTAGCATAACACACAAATGGAGAAGAGCCAAAGTCAGCAACCTGATGCAATAATGTCATGTAAACAACAAGAATTTCAAAAGTTTGCTAACATTAGTCACCATTAGCTACTATTATTAGACCGTGTAAGGGTAAAGCCTTACAGGAAAGCCCCAGACTGTTATAAGGAACAATGCCTTACATGTCCTTGGAATTTGAACATTTCATTTGTAAGATGGAGATTGTGTCATTTCCCAGACCTCTCTTTCCTAGAGGTTTCATTTTTGTTACAGCTGTGTGAAATTAAAAAAGCATATTTTCTTTATAAATCACCAGTGAGGAAATTCATTCTTCATTTGATTATTATTTTTTAAACACGTGCATTGACAGAAATGTGGAGTGATGTCGTGCTTGAACCAGACAGCCTCTGGTTCTCAAGCCAAGTTCCTACATATTGAGCTACGGCCACCTACGAATTAGATAATTTGACACGTTCTGAAGCACTCTGACTTAACTCAGGATTTTTCTTGAATCACAAAGAAATAACAAACAAAGTGTGTCAAATAGATCAGGTAATTACATTTTTAATCCAGACATGTTCAGACATGTTGCCCTGTCCTGCGTCTGTAACAGAGAGCCTGGAAACAATTCTAGAGAACAATTCTCACTGCTTCTCCGAGCAGGCGTCCTCACCTGCTCTTTGACCCAACAACATGACGCAGTCAACATATTTATAGCTTACGATGACCCCATTACCATGGGAACTTCCTCTCACCAAACAGCAATGATGGCTTCCTACGAACTGCCATGAGATCAGACTGGATGACTGTGGTGTGGGACAAAGTGGAGTTGGACGGGGAGAACGTAGACACTAGAAATCCAGCTGTGGTAAAACACAAGAGGGGAAGTCCATTTGTGGATATTTATTTCAACATCTGAGACCTATTAATGCTACGCAACATTTTCACCTAATCCATCAACTAAACAACCTCATTTCAGTAGCATAAATGAGCAAGTTTACTTTTAGGCTTTTGAAGCTAATAACAAGCACAGATCCATGATTTCTGGGATTCAGATCTTTATTTAGTACATCTGGCCTTAGCCACAGATTACTACTGTGGAAGTGTTTGAATACAAATACCACTGCCACCCTTTAGAGGAGCAGAGGGGCGGTGTCTCTCATGCTCTTCACCAACAATCTCCAGAGTTCATCAGTTGTCTGGTATGCAGCATGTTCAGCCATGGGGGACAGTCCAACAACCTATAAATAACCTCTGGTAGACCATTAGGCTGTCAACTGAATTGGGGAGGGCTAAAGCGATCACACAAAGGAACTATGGAGTAAATTGTTACGTCAAATGAAAGATATCTTTCTTCTATTCAGGTGGAAAAGTTTGCACTAAAACCCACATTACCCACAGCTGCTGGCAACAGGGTGACCTACCCATCCCAATCAACAGTAGCAAACTAGTTTGTGTGTGCTGTGTGTGCCAACAAGTGTATTTATAGACCTCTATAAACCTCACAGAGTGTGGTCTCATCTGTGAACTTTTGCCCCAAACACTCCTATCTGACTGGCTTTCTCTCTCTGTCCAAGTTTATTAATCACTGAGAGAGTCTGCTGTGCAAGTTCATTCTTAAAGCTCCTAATGAGCCGTGACAGCTCACTGAACGCCTAAGACCCCATAAAAAATGTGGGATCAGCAGCACGGGGACAGTGGGGGACACTGGGCCCAGAGCCAGAGAGCATTGCCTTGCATTGTTATGTTCTGGTGGGTCGGTTGGCGTCTCGCCCCCGGGGCCCCAGATTCAGCAACACTAGCATCTGTGGATCCTGTCCAGAGAGTACAGTAGAGAGAGAGTGGCAGAGAGTGTCTGTTTGAGTTCAACAAGAGTTTCAGTGACCACACACAGGCTTCCAGTGAGGAGATACAGAGCAGACACAGGCGTTTGCCAGTAAACACTTGAGTGGACAGAGTTAAGTTGAAACAATGTCACAGAAAAGCCGGAAAATGCGAGTATTGATGCATTTAAAAGAAAACTGAGGTATTTGCTGGGTTTCCTTCTCCAAAATTCTCATGCTGGAGAAGACCAACGTTGAAGAGAAACTTCAACGGTAACACAATAGAAAAGATGTCTCCACTGCAAACCTTCTGCTCGTTATAATCACCAGCCCCCATTCCAATTAATAAAAATACACAAATTGTATGACAGTGTTCTCCTGTTCAAAAACAGGAGTCGCCTGTCTTGTAAGTATGTGCATAACCCACCATTGTTCTCCATGAAAAAATTTAAACACAGTGTTTCTGATCATGTACAATACATCCGTCTAGTTTTAGGGGTGTGTTTATTTGCGCTAAGGTAACCGCTATGAAACGATCAGAAAACCAGTTCGACTGGTCTCGTTGAAGAATCGTTGAATCATGCCTTCGAGCTGTTTACTCTAAAAAGCTGAATCTGGCTCAACTTCTCCATCACAACTACAATGCACTACCTCCACTCAAATGAATGGTGGCGTAGGTGTTTGTGA
Organism: Larimichthys crocea; assembly: GCF_000972845.2. Classification (NCBI taxonomy): domain Eukaryota; kingdom Metazoa; phylum Chordata; class Actinopteri; family Sciaenidae; genus Larimichthys; species Larimichthys crocea. The sequence continues at coordinate 4,384,435 of NC_040025.1, forward strand.
CCAAACATAGGGTGACTTCAATCATTTATTCAGATAAAAGTGCACAGAACAATTAGCAAAACTTCCATGGTGGACCAAAGTGAATGAAGTGAAACAGATGAACAAAGTTAATAAACTATATTAATTATGCAGAATGAAAAAAACTTGTTTGGGGACAGTTGAATGTATAATGCAGTTTTTGACACTTCCGCATTGGCTTCACTTTCTGGCCATGGAAATAGCTGCTTGGTCTCTCAAGTCATTTTCTGTCTGTGCTCCACAGGCAATAATTAACTCTTAAAGGTTTTAAATCAAGCATTTAAAGATATGAACGAAATGTATTGTTCTCGCAATGACATTTTTTGACTCAAACATAGCTTAACCAAGTCATGTGATATTCTTCTGTGGGACACATTAAGAACAAATATTACTGCACTAAATATTAAAGAATCAACATTACAGACATTACCAATGACTATCTGTAACAATTTGGCCACAGTTCAGCACAATGACCTGACCACACATGATCAAGCCATAATAGATCTTCCAACATCTTGTTTCACATGGTCTGAAGACCAAAGAAGAGAACAGATCGCACTGGACTGCAGACTGCTTTCTGTCCTTTCAGACATCTCTAGTCGGATCAGTCGTCCCGACAGATGACCGAACCTCCAACAAACAAGCCACTGTGAGTGTGAACCCAACCGTCACTGTCAGTGAACCTAAACACACAAAACACACCCAATTCTTTTTTCCACTCTAGCGGAGACCAAAATCAACAAACAGGAGGCTTGAACACACCCTTTATGTCACTTCCAGTCCATATTTGCATCCACTACGTACGTTCACATACAGTGGAGTTGTTCGTTGCCCTACTTAGATGGTTAGATCAGCGAAGGAGCTAATATTATGAGAGGCAGATGTACACATGCTTGGCCCCTTTCCATTTCCGTCGCCTTCGTTAGGGTCAATGGCCATCTCTCTCCCCTCAGTTCACATGCAGACACAGAGGGTCTCTCTCTAGGTCCCTCCGGTGTGCTGAAGGGGCTCTCTGTCTGCCGCTGGAGGGAATAGTGTCTCTTTCACAGCTCTCCGACCGAGTGGCTGCCCTGAACGGACACAGGATAAAAGCCACTTCCCTTGGAAAGAGAGTCTACACACACACACACATCTACAGAAGTGCAGAGACACAACACACTTTTTCATGTTCAGACACACACACACCCACCCACCCACACACACACGCTCAGGCCGTTTTTATGACAGGATCTTTTCACCCTGGAGACAGTAACGCTCTCCCTGGGAAAAGCAGGTGTTAAGCCTAGCTGCTTGGTACAGAATGACACGCACAACCAAACCAATCTATTATTGATGATCTATCATAATCTCTATTCTATACATGAGCAACGATCAACACACCAGCTTGTTTTCACATAATGCATCATCAGTGGAGGCCAAAAAGTCGATTTATGATACGCCAGCAACTTCATCAATATGCGAGTGTGTAAAAGAGGAAACAAAGCACCTTTAACTCACTTTCCGGAAGGCTCAATATTAAATAATTCAAAAGGCACTGACTGAATACATGACATGTCACATGTTGGAAAAGCAAACAAAAAACAGGTGTAAAATGAAAGATGGCTGAATTCCATTTAGCTGCTTCAGTTTCAAGTCCTGGTTTTGTTCACCATCACATCGACAAAAATCACATGAAACCTGGAGTTTTCAGTCAAAATGGCTGGGTAGGAAAATCCTATATGGTACATCATCAACTGATAAATTGTGAAATAGCTCAGGAATTATTAAAAGCACTTTTTTGTGCCAATCATTGAAATTTTAATTTAAAAAAATGTTGTTTTTTTCAACATTCTGGTTTCATTTTATGGTGGAATAAGATGTCAAATGTCAGCCAATCATATGTCCTCTGCTTCTTTTAGCAAGCCTGACCAAAGACATTCTACAACAGACTATATTCTATAATAGACAACGGCCTCCTCACCCCTGATCTCCAAATCCTGTCGGAGACAGTTCATAAAGTTCTTTACATTCTAGTTCAGTTGTTATAGATCATCTTTGGGAAACCTGACTGACGATTCAGAACTGACAAAGAGAAGAAATGCCTGTGCTGCTTCTGAGACAGGTCTGCAACATGGCTCATTTCCTCCTGATCTGTCTGAAAAACTAAATTTTAGAAGAATGTTCAGAAGATGCGTGACTTGTAGTCCAAATGATTCTACTTGTGCTAACTGAAGAAGGTTAGTGCGCTTGGTTTATGACTCAGCATCAAAATGGACAGACCGGGTCAAGTGTCCTTACGTAGGAAGAATGCTAGTTTTAAATTAAATCACTTTTTCAAAATAAAAGCCTATAATCAAAACGTGAACCAAAATGTTATTCAATTATTTCATAATTCATCATTTCTTTTCATATATTTTACTGTCTTGAGTCATATGATTATTCATTTCCTGTCGGATTCTATCATATGGAACTGAGACTTTAAACATTTTCACATCCTGCAAAATCTGATGTAAATAAATCGAATTACCTCTTATCTAATATTAAAAAAGAAGATCATTTCATATTTCTTTATGGAGGTGTTATCTAATAGGAGAGCAGCCTAAGGCCTTCATCTTAAGGTGCAGCCGATGTCTCTGAGCACATGACATCACTCGTCGGACCTTCTGACCCTCAATGGTGGTGGGAGAAACGGGAGACTTGTGCTGTCAGGGAAATATGACAGAGTGGAACTGATGGTGCTGTAATTCTTCAGTTCAACGTTGAACAGGCAACAAGGATCAAAGAGAGAGCGAGAGAGATAGCAAGAATGAATGAATGAAAATGATTGACAATAACAGCTGAGGCCTAATTTAACTTTTAACTAGGGACAGTCAAACGACTGAAATATGGCCACTTTATAAGCATGTCTGTTATACATGTTTGGATACATGCCGTTAATACATGTAGTGACTGTGAACCAAAAGAAAAACAGAGCCATGTAATAACATTAAGATAATGACAGTGAGAAACGCATCTGCTTTCATGCACCGGTGCTGGTTATGTGCTTTCTTTATCTTGCACGTGTGTGTGTGTGAGACAGATCGTGTTAAGTGACTGCTGGTCAGATCCTTAGAAAGAGCCTCTGCTGACAGGGTTGGACCACAACAGCGCGGACAGCAGCCAACAAATCCTGCCACAATTACAGACCTCAGTCCTCGGGGGCCTCCCAAAGGAGAGTCAGCTAGTCGGCCACAGTGAATGACAACGTGAGAAAAAGGGAGGAATGGATGATAAAGCAAAAAAACAAACAAACAAAAAAAAACTTGGACTGAGCCAATGTTTTGCTAGCTGGAGGGCACTTTGCTTTAAGTCTTTTTAAGATGAATGTGCATATATAAACCTGTGCTGAAGGAATGCAGGGCTGCAGAGCATTCTTAAATGTAAAGCATATGTGATGGAGATGTATCTGCGTATTTGGAGATGAAGAGACAATCCTTCCGTCCACACTGGATTTGTAAAGCATGAACATTGCAGCTGTTCATAACTCAGGTAGTTTAGGTCTGACCTCATGTCCTCCTCCCTGTGCATTTATATTCCATTCAAAGAATTGAACTTCTGTTAATCAAAATAAAAACAATCTGTTTCGTTTTATAAAGAAATGTTTGAAAATTTCAGAATCTTTCACTTTCTTGTCAAGAGTTTGATGAGAAGATCAAAACTATCTCACATGCAGCTGCAGCCAGGAGATAGCTACTCTAACTTAGCATTATGACTGAGAGCAGATGGAATCAGCTGGCCTGGCACTGGCATGGGGGGAATTTAAATTTAAAGTTTAACGACTGCTTCTAATAAAAGACATGAAAGTGAGTGGTTCTGACTCTCCAAAAAGTTGACCTATTCCTTTAAACTCAAGCAAACCTGACTATTCAACAATGAATATTCAACAATTCAACACTGAACTCAGTGATGTAGACTACAGTAGTCTTGCCTTAACACCTAAAATACACTGCATGCGGAACGGCTGAGAAACAGGTCTGCTCCAGAACGACAGCATACTCTGCTGTCCGCCAACTCACACATAATCTGTTTGTGATGCACATGGGTGTGGCCACTGAATGTCGCGAGAATGCACAAGATCTCGCCGGCTGTAGTCTCTTTGACTCCTGCAATGGCATCTTTTTTTCTGGTGTCCTTGTGTCTTGGTGTCATAAATCAGAAACCAGAATCAACTCCTCATCCATGGTGTCGATGGGGTGAAAAGACGCCTGAAACCCTCTGACCTGTTGACTTCAGGTCGGCCCCGCCCATTATGACGCGTTCTTGTAATGAAACTAGATCCGTATTTTATTTTGAAAAATCAACCGGGGTCTTATTTTGTATTTTGTAGCCAATTTCCTTCCCACAATCTGCTCTGTGCTAAATTTATGCGCCGTGCTCCGGGGTCAGTGAAAAATAGAAGCTCTACGTATGTGTTGCGGAGGGCTGCCGGTCGCCGCAGTCGTTCCGGAGCCGTGACGCAGCGGGGATGGAGACTGTGTGAGCTGACACATTGACTAAAATTGAAACCTATCGGCGACAAGGCCGTTCTGGAGCCGTTCTGCATGCAGTGCATTTTAGGGATACGTGTCAAATATATCAGGACCAGCGCTGAGCTGAAAAGTAACAATGTTTAAAGATGTTTATAACATTTGTAAGTTGAAATATTACTCATGATTAAAGGAAATAGTTCAGACAGTGATTGAGGTTTAAAGCTTTTGGAAATGTGGCTTGAAATAATAAAAATGCAGATATGATATCAAAGCTGGATGTCTCATTAAACATCCACAAAAAGCGGAGTAAAAATAAACATTCAATTTAATTAAAAATTACATTTTGCTCTTTAAACCACTTCTCAAGACGGTGGAGGCGTGGCAGGTCCCATTTTGATGGACATCTTCCTCAGGAGAACTGAAGCTAAGAGATGTAAAGTGAAGCTTTTATGTGAATTTATGCTCTCCTCGAAGCCACCAGACCAAACTCCTTTGACAAAAACATTAATTTTACCAGAATATTTTCACATCTAGCTGCTGAATCGAAGACAGAGTTTGTTCAAGAGTTGTTTTGGTATACTGTTGTTGCCTCAGGTTGTATGGGTTTGTTTTGTTGGACGACTGACATGGATGTTTTTATGATTGGTTTGCAGCATTAATTGTGTAATATTCAGAATAAATGTCAACACCAATTTCAACCTCAGTATCAGGAAAGTTTACAAAAACATGACAACATTTCGAATTTAAACTTATTTCTAATACCTTTTAGATGCTTGATATTATGTACATAAAATCAAAAATACACAGTTAGAAGGCTGTTATGAATTTGGCTTTAAAACTACTTCACTGAACCTGTCCTGTTATTTTCCAGAGCTATTACCATAGTAAAGAGGGAAAAATGAACAGACACAGTTCATTTGCATCCCGTCCAAAGCAAAGACAAAGGAAGCTTAAATAGCTTGTCTGTGGCCAGTTTGCGGCTTGAATTTAGCCCGGCCATATGCTCGGGTAAAGCATCACGTCATCGAGGACGCGCTGGTATGGTCATTGTGTGGCAGAATGCTAAGGAGGTGGCAGTGGGACGTGCATGCGTATTCATTTGTTTGTGGATGGTCTGCATACATTACCACCTACGACTTGTACAGCCACATGTCCACTCCGAGTCACACACACACACACACACACACACACACATGCACGCACATACACACACACATACAGCCGCCTCTTCTTTCACAGCACTCAATAGCCTGAGAAAGCCCTTTGTCGTCCTTCGTTGTCGTGACGACGTGCCTGGGTCGAGTGAATAGAGAGTGGAGGTCTAGCTCTCCCGGTCTGTGGGCATTTTAATCAGCTTGTCACACTGTCTGTGGTCTAACTCCACTCGGGCTCTCCTCTGTCCCCCTGTGAGGCCACAGACGCTTCTGAGCTATTTTCTCTGAGTCTGATTTTCTACTCCGTTATTGAATTACACAGTCGACAATGGAAAAGAAAAGTGCCACATCCAGCCACAAAACCAATGATAGTGAACCACAGCATTATTGCTAATATGTCTGGACTGAGGACAGAAAATATGGTCTGCTCTCTGCCCATGCTCCAGTTTAATAAGTTTTATGGTTATGAAAGATGCAGTATGTCTTCAAAAGCCCAGAATAAGCCTAAAGACCCCCCTCAATCTATTCCCAGAGGAACTTATTGCTGGATGTTTGAGTTTGGAGCGAGGATCTAAGAACATGATTTGTTTTATTCATGAATGAGTTTGCAGCTCATGACCCCTGGCGAACCTTTGACTCATAACATGCTAAGCAGAGCCCAGTTCAGGCATCCCCCCCCCCCCCCTCCCACCCTCCCTTCTCAACAAATCCTCTCGCCTGTCTCTCCCTCCCTGGCCACCGTGCCTGGTATCTGCGGCGCCTATCTGGATGCCACGCATTTTCTAAATGTTTAGTCAGGGATTCTTTGCGGCTGTTGTCCCTGCAGGACTGCTGGTGATAAATAGGCCGGCATTATATCATTACATCATTCCTTGACTAGGAAAATATACTCTTGAGGTTAGACCAGACCAGTCTCTTAAAAGTTGAACTTGAGATTTGAATTCTTCTCATTTTAAGCTCAAGCTAAATATAATGATACTGCAGCTCATGATTTTCCATTTTTGAAGAGGAAACATCTTTTTTAGGACATATTTGAGTGAGAAAAAAACAACAAATAAGCTTGAAGCCACTGAGTGGGTAGACCCATTTCCCAAAGCAATGGTTGACATTTGAGAGCCGGCACTGCAAGAAGTCCCTCTGTCAAATATTTAGTGCTCGTATCATACTGTAGATCCAAGGACTACTAATCACCATAAACAAGTATATGTGTATGAATGCAGAATCTGTAGGCAAGGGACCAAGATTTTAGCATCGGAAGCGTACTTGTCTCCATTTGTAGTCCGAAAAATATTGACCAATCACATTGAAGTAGGCTTTGATTGCAACAGTCAGTGTAAGAAGTACATCGGCTGAAATACAAACATTAAATCATCAGCTATCGTCTGATGACGATTCAGAGAAACTCTAGTCCCGGATACAGTCATCCCTCGCTATATCGCGGTTCACATTTCGCGGACTTGCTGTTTCGCGGATTTTTTTAGTTTAATTTTGCATGTTTTTTTTTACAGCGTACTGTACAGTATAAACGCGCATTGTGTTCTGTGTCCTGATTGGCTAAGGGAGAACCACACGTGTTCTGCGTCCTGATTATTTAAGGGAGTACTGTACAAAATGCGTGTAAAAAGGTGTATAAAAGTGTGTGGTTAGGGGTTTTACGGCCTTAAAACATGTATAATAATCGTAAAACTTACTTCGCGGATTTCGTTTATTGCGGGTTATTTTTAGAACGTATCCCCCGCGATAAACGAGGGACCACTGTATTCGTTTTCCGGATATCCGCTGGCGAATCATTAACCGTTCCCCGCAGGAATCATAAATCATCATCAGTTGATAGCTGGTGGATTCCGAGTTTTGCCGTGTAAAACAACAAACATTAGGACAACATTGTGCTGTTAGCAAAAAGTTTGCAAACTAGACTAACAAACGCCATATGTACATTTAGAAATTGAAAAATAGTTAACCTACCTTGCTAATGTTAGCACTGGTTCCCAATAAACCTTATATCAATACCTGCGCAACCATCAGCAGCTCTTACATTATAAAAAAGGCAAAGGCTTTCATTGTTCCGTATACCGTGATGGCAAATGACCAGGCTTGTTACAGAATGTTTAAATCAAACATAACCTTAACCCAGTAAATGACTTTTAATTTCAGTTTGAATTCAATGACTTCCTAATGAGCACCTGCTTCTTCATCAGCAAAGCTATAAATTGCAGCCACTAAATATATTAGCTAATTGAAATATACTCCAAGAGAAATACAGGTTGATATGCTTGTGAGCTTTATGTATTTTGAAGTAGTGCCAACTGGTGCTTCGCAGTCAGCAGAGTTGAAAGCAGTGACCTGAACTTGCTACCCTATTGGCAGCCGGATGAAAGAGCTGTTGTGGGGTCAGTTCTGCTAACACAGTGACTCTCTGTCTGTCTGGTGAAAAAACAACTATCAGCATGGGCGTCTGCAACCTTTAAGGTGTTTGCGTGTGCAGCTCAGCCATGAAATACATAAAGATTTCTACTAGGATCTATTAGCGTGAATATAAAACATGATGGCGAGTTGTTCTAAGTCAAAGTCGAGTCGATGGTGAGATATTTCTAAAAGCACCTCCTGTTTTTCCTCAGCTTTTGTTTCTACTTGGTTACCTGACTGTTCAACCACAGGAAAAACAATATATCGGCACTTGGCCTCAGTGACTCACTGGTTGGTCACTTCGGTGTGCATGCATGCAAAGCCTGCCTACTTTCATCCCAGACACGTTTCATCTGCAGCCAGGGCACTCATGCAGACATAATCCGACTCATTCCCTAAAAGGGGACCAGTGACAGGCGTTCCTAATTCACATTTCATTCCCCCCATCACACTCTACAGTCCTACGGGGATTTAGCTCACAGGGTAGCTACTGGTGGGTACTTCCTGGTCCCAGTGTGGTCCTTATACAAGATGGAAACGGCTGGTTAAACAAGCTTTAAAGATGCTAACAAAAGCCAGCCAGGAAACAGCTCCTTAAGTGGAAATAAATCTATAAATCTGATTGAGCTGATGATCCGGGAACGTGTCTCAGGGTATATTTGCCCACAAGTGGAGTGAACAGCTCATTTAGGAAACACTGATGTCATGTAACACTTGCTGTTTTAAATTGATCTCTAATAAAGAAGATTTAGAAAGATACAATACTTAAATATTACAGTGATTTAAAGTTTTTGTGATTGCGTCACCACCAATAAATATAATACAAAGTCCAACAAGACTAAGTGCTGTTTTAAACATGCCTGTGTGCTCACAATCACAATGCTCATGTGTTGATGTTAGCAGGTGTAATGCTTAACATGTCCACTGTATTAATTTAGTGTGTTAGGGTAGGAGACGGAACGATTAGCTGTTTAATTGATGGAAAAAATCAAAACAGACAACGGTCACTTTTCTTTTGATAATCGATTCATCTTTAGACTCATCTTTTAAGTAAAACTGCTTCATTTTTCCCAACTCTGTCGCTGTCTGAAGGACATTTCATGCCAATAAATTCATGCCAGATATCTCAGTCTGGAAGTAGAAGTAGTGACCAACCAACATTGCCATCCATAAAGCAGCATTCCTAGTGCAGCTAAAGACATTCCAGTTATGATGGTTTTTATTATTGTGTCAAGACACAAACAATCTCTAAATCAGTCAGATAAGGTCTGATGATGACATAGCTTCCGGGGCAAGGGCCAGTGTATCTGTTATTGAGGCCAAAACTTCCTCTGCAGTCCAATGATCAGCTTTATACACAAGAATGACAAGTAATGACAAAGTAACATTTCTGCTAATGTCTATAAACAGATATCTGAATATGAATGCAGATAACTTACTACTAAAAAGATAAATCATATCAGACAATAGCTAATGGGTTTTGCTCTCCACACGGACTGTTGCAAACAAAGCCCGCTCAAACGTGACTGGTCAATACAACTCCAAATGGAAACCAGAACAGGAGGAAAATGTTGGTCCCTCACCTACAGATACTGCTTTATTTGCTTTGTATGCAGATATCTGTTGATCAAGATTAAGACACCACAAATGCAGCACACACGATCAAACAAGTCCAACAAAAATGAAGAATACAACTCTGCATGTCTTCAGTTTTGCATGTAGCTGCACTGCTGTGGAGAACACTCCACCGTGACAGTACATGAAGTGCAGGAAACTAACTAGAGAAGACAAAATGGTCCGATCACAATATTTTGATCATGTCCTGTTTCCTCTTTCTCTTTTATATTCTAAATTATTTCAGCTCATTGAGCTCCAGAAGAGCTGGTGGTTTTGAGTGTAGGCAGGTGGGCGTGACATCCTGGCCTTCTGTCAACAAGCCGTGTGACGGACAGCTTCATTAGAAAGAAAATGGACGCACCCCCTCGGACCGCCTTTGCCACCCCCACCCCCCTCTTCATCCCCCCCTCCGTCCCTGCACCCCACCCCTTAGCTTCCTGGGATTGGGAGAGACGACAAACCGAGCAGGTCTTTTTTAGAGTGGGAGGTCTTCAATTGTCAAACGCTTAATAGACTGCGCTCTCTCCATCTTGCTCAGGAGCATGCACGTGAGAGCCGGACGTGCACACAATGAACACACACACACAGTATCCCAGTATCTGAATCTCTGGCAGAAAATCAAAGATGATTGATGAGTGGAGTCTGGCTGTGTTGAAGGTCTGAGGTGTGTGATTGTGATCCAGGGACAAAGGAATCATTGCCAAAGGTTAAGCGCACGATAAAACCTTCAGGAAAGCAGGGAGAGCATTCTCGATGTCATTAATCACACGAGCCCGCTCTTTTCACTCACTTGTCATCTTTTTCTATTAGTTATGTCATCATTGTCGCTGGGAATCAGCTATAAAAATCTGCCTCAAAGTCCAATGAAAGCACAATTAAATATGGCGGGAGACAATGTGTTACTTTAAAGATGGCCATGCTGCAACCGACTGTGTCTCCAAGAGGGAGCACGGCTTCAAATTAGAAAATCTCGCCAGCCAAACTGCATGGAGGGGTCTTTGTTCGAGGAGGGGCACAGGCATGGACCCAACACTAATATGGCTAATGGCTTAGAGAACCCCACTGCTTCTTTAATTGAAGCTGGCTCACCGACGTCCAGTGGGGAGAGAGAGGAGAGGGCGAGATAAGAAAACAGCAAAGGAGAGGGTGAGACTGGGGAGAGGGTGAGGTTTAACTCTGATCTTAGAAAGAAAGGTGGGGCTGTGAGGGGGATGCAGAAGGGTGTGTGTGTGTGTGTGGTGGGGTGGGTGTGGGGATGTAGCCAATCAGGATTTCCCCTGAGCTCTCAGGACACCTGGGATCATCAATGATTGATCAAACTAGAGGGTTTAACCAAGGGAGAGGTGGGTTAAAAAAAACACACACACACACACACACACATACAGACTGAAGGGGTGAAAATACAAAGGAGTGTGTGTGTGTGAGTGGGTGATAATGAGAAGGAGAGGGAGTTAGGGAGAGAGGGGGAAGCAGAAATGGAAAAGTAAAAGGCCAGATTCAGCTCACTCTTAGTAACCCTGAGAGACCCGGCATGGCTTTAGCAGACAAACGATCCACATTAACCGGAACACACAAACATCAGCTCTGTCACAGTGACACAGTCTTTAAACAGCAAATATCATTATGATTTTAACCGCCTACTTCAGATGTTTGCCATAACTTGTGTTCATTATAGCAACAGCTTCAGGACATGGGGACTCATGACTCGGCTTGTTTGGCATCCACTGTGGCCATGAAACTGCTGTGTCAGACAGGTTCAAACTAATCCAACACAAAGTGAAAATGAAAGTTATCTAAGAGGCCTCCAGTGGCTGAAAGGAAACTAAGTAAATTTACTTTAACATGTCACAACTGCATGTGTGAAAAAAGTTGTACAAAGCCTGGTAAATTGCCTCGAGTGATGTCACTTGAGTCACTTCTGTAGCCCGCCGCACGGCTCTCCTTGAGGCTACATTAGCTGCTACTGGCATACCACGCCTAAATCTCCAATTAAAGTGTTTGGAGGGGCGGTCGGTAGCGTAGTGGGCTGTGCGGCTGTCCCGTGCGTAGAGGCTACAGTCCTCGCTGCAGCTGGCCCCGGTTCGAATCCCGCATCGGACGGCCCCTTACTGCGTGTCATTCCCCCTCTCTCTGCCCCCTGCTTCCTGTCTATCTTCAGCTGTGGCACCATTTTATTTATATATTCTCATTTTATGTTACATTTCACTACGCTTAAGAGAGAAACATTGCACCTTTTACTTCACTAGGACGGTTTGATTTAAATCACTATTCAAGGCCCAAAGAGAACCTTTGATTTGTTTTTTGTACTTTCCTACTCCACAAATCATCTCAAGACACACCCAGATACATTTTGTTACACTAGGTCAAGTGCTACTGGACTAAACAACCA